>NW_008596687.1:11012-15530 GCF_000691845.1 Merops nubicus | reverse complement strand
TCGGTGCCACTCATTTCATTAAGTGAAAGAGAAAAGCTGTGTGGCAGGTGAGGTGGATAGAGAAGCAAATACTTAGAAAAGGTATACAGTAAATTAAAAAAAAAGGCATTTTTTAAGTTCTAGAATAAAATCATCCCTTTGGGGATTTTATCTGTATAAATAATAGCAACAGATGTACTCTGCTGTGTGCCTGCACATACAGGACACCTTACAAGTACTGATCTTTGCTTTTTCTGTGATAAACACAGCAGGGATCAGTATACAATTGACACTTAAACCCTAAGAAGTATTCAGGTCAGGAAAACAGCCATTCCTCCCTTGTTTCAACAACAAACTATTTAAGACCAAAATGGTACAACATGGGTTTAAGCCCATCATTGTCAAGCTTGCCATGGAAAACAGGAAGATCTGTCAGTTCCACCACAGTTGCTTGTTAAATGCCAGAAGGCTTCATGAACTGAGATAGAGAAGCTTCAGTTTTACATCAATGGGAAATACTTAATTTATTTGATATTAATCTTTAATTTGTAACACATCTTACAAGAAAAAAAAAGGCATCAAGTAGGAAAGCAGAGTATTGTTTCCAACCAATTCTCCCTCTTTGGAAAGCTGCTGTACAAGTCAGCAGAGGTCTCAAGTGGTCCAGAAGCCTGGAATAGGATCATAATCCCAGGGGGAAATAAAAAGGTTAGTGAACAGTTCACAGGCAGGATGTCAAAGATGCAGATAAATTATAGTTTCCTACCATATATACTCATTCATTTTATGAAACTGGTTTAACTGTGTGGCTTTGGCCCCAGATCTGTCCCACAAATAGTTCTCACAAGATTTTATATATTTAAAAAAGAAAAAAACACCACCCAAATAAAACCCAAGCCACCCAACATCCTCCTTAGTTTGCATTTCAGCAGCCTACTACTTCATGGTCAATACCCAAGAACATGGTGTGTTGCAATCAGTATGATCTGATCTAAGATCATGTTGCTGCCAAAACTGATGACGTTAAGAAGGGGGTGGGGGAGAGATGACTGTAAAAGGAAGAAGAGGTAGGGCTGCTGCATTTGTAGCACTCTCAAGTCACATAATTGTAAGATCAGCCACAGCAGATCAAGCAAAATCTACCTAATCAAATATTCTGCTTCCCACAATGCTCCAAATTGTATCTCCAAGGAAGAATAGAAGAAATAGGGATATGTGCACAATACCTCCCCCAAATACTCTCCTAGCCTAAAGCCTAATTTATGGCTCAGATTCCTCCAGTTGAAATTTGTTTCTGTGCATTTAGTTATCCTTAAAGGACTTAATTTGTATTAATTTTTCAAGCCTTCACCTCATATGTTTATTGAGAACTGGACTTAATGTTTCATATGAAGAAAAACTGCTATGAGTGCAATACCAGATGTTATAATTTAAGGACATAAAGAAAACATTCTCAGGAGCAACTATGGTTTTTATTAAACCAACTTCTATATCTGGAGAAAAAAAATGCAACATAAAAAGTTAATCTGCTTCTTTAGGTCTGAATGCTTTTCCCATAGCTTTATTCAAGGCTCTGCTTGACCCATGATTGTTATTTCTGAAGGCTGGATCCCCAGAGATTATTCAGCAATTTCAGCATTATAGCAATGTTGCTGTTACCCACTAATTTGCCCTAAGGTAGTTCAGAGCCCATTATTTGCCAGAAAGCACAATCTGAATGTTCCTGTTGTTCAAAATGAGTATCCTATACATGAACATCACAAGGGTATATCAATAAACACAAAGCAAATCCTAAGAAGCCTTTGTTGTCTCCTTCTGAGAGTCTGTCATTATCTGATTCTTACCACTAAGAGGTAAGGACTGACACTCTTCCCAAGCTTCACAAGACAGTTTTGGCTGGAATATTTCTATTCCCACATGCTGCAGACTTGGCCTTCCTATCAAAACATTATCATGCAAGCATGGGCAAAGCATTCCACTTGGGACAACTGATTCAACAGGGTAACACTGGATGCCAGAATGCCAAAGCAAACAGACACTTATGCTGAGCTTAAAACAACAGTTGAGTCCATCTATTGAATCAAAAAATATTTGCTTTTTTCTTTGGAAGCATGGGGGCAGCAAACTGACAATTGATATGTCATTGTTCTTTCCAAATTTGGTTTACCCAACTGGGTCTTTCTGCAAATGAACAGATTAAGTCAGCTATGACCTCATTTGCATCTCCCTGTTGTGCTGACAGCCATATCCTTATTAGGTAAGGAAAACCCACAGATGTTCAGCTTAATAAACACACTTCCCACCTGATGCACCCCCCCAGCCAAACCAGAAACATACAGATATTCTGCGAGACACTCGGCGCCTCCTTCGGGCCATCTTCTGGTGCATCAGAGGAGGACATTGCATCTGCAGCTGCCTGTATGAAACAAATTCAGAAGGAGGCAGGGAGTTATAATGAAATGTTTTAAAACATCTTTCCCCTTGTGAGTTGGCTCAATTGGAGCCTACATATAATATTCAAGCAAGTAAATAATTTAAGCAGTGTCGACAGTTCAAAACATCTGTGGTTTTACAACTGTTTTTTTCTCCTAGTTGGCTGAGTATGAGAAAGAACATTAAAAACTATTCTTACACCCAATTCAGCAGATAGTATTTATACCTGACATGGAGTTCACAAAAAATAATCTGATTCTAGAGTAAAAAGAACAAGTTTATCTTTAACACTACTGCAGCACTTTCTGTCTTGGAAACTAAGATGTGCACCCATTATTGTAATACCATTGTCATTTATGAAGTTGTGTGTTGGGCTCAACTACCAATCAGTATTAGTTTGCCAGGAGTCTGATGAAGTTAATCAGCACTCAAGGATATGCACATCCTTTCTAAAAGAGTCTGCTCAAATATGTCATTCTGTTGGAATAAGTGTGAGGTAGTTCTATAATATGCACACCCAACCTCATGAAGTCTATATCTATGTTAACTTTATATACACACCAGAAATCAAAAGCCAAAAGGATGCAAAGCACCTGCAGAGTTTTGTTGTCTGAAGTAGCAGAAGGTAATTGGAAAGATTCCCAAAGACCGACTTTTAAATATTATCACTAGATGTATATGGAGCAGGTCTTTGGCTAACAAAACCTCTTTTATTTTTAACTAGCAGGCAATTTTAAAACCCGTGCATAGAATTCAAACAATCTCAGTCATTCAACCTATGCCATCCAAGCTGGAGAGACAGAGTTAGTGCAGAAAAGAAAGACTTCAAAATCAGGGAGAGCTCAACTATGAACTATCTTTAGGCAAACACAATGTTTTATTCAAAATCTGATCAGGATGATTACTGGCAGGTCTTTGGCTAACAAAACCTTTCTTATTTTTAACTAGCAGGCAATTTTTAAAACCCGTGCATAGAATTCAAACAATCTCAGTCATTCAACCTATGCCATCCAAGCTGGAGAGACAGAGTTAGTGCAGAAAAGAAAGACTTCAAAATCAGGGAGAGCTCAACTATGAACTATCTTTAGGCAAACACAATGTTTTATGCAAAATTCAAAATCTGATCAGGGTGATTACTGGTAGAATTTGAAATTCTTGAACAATATTAAGTCAAAAAGTTAAGAGACAGGATGTGAATCAATTATCATTCAAGTACCTTCCAAATGAAAGGCAGTATTAATGAGTCAGCAAGCAGGCAGCCAAGCTCTCCTGAAGGATGTCAGCTTTTTAGCTAGAATGACTGGTTTATTTACTTGGTACTTAACCTGTTAAGATTTAAAACAGGACTGTTCAAAGCACATCCAACTGTTAAGAGCTTTCAACAAGAGTGATTAATTTCTTCTTGCATTCCATTATGCAAAACAGTAATTTTCAGCTAATAAATCCTAGGTCTAAGTCTTACCTTGGCCCCTTTGAAGGTGAGGCAAAATTTATCATATGTCTCATGGAGTAAGGCCAAGAAGTACAACAGCTTTTCGGTGCAAAGTTTAAAACATTCACAGCAACACCTCATCCTTTCACTACAAAGCAAAAGTCTGTTCATTGACAACTGCAAGCTGCAATTACACTGCAAATTGCAATTACATTCACAAATGTAATTTAACACCAGCTCAGCTTTTGATCACAACATATGGCCTGACTCTGCTGCTTGCATATGCAACTCCAGTCACAAAAATATTTTGGAAAAATGTATCCGTCTGTAACACATGGAATTAATCCTGTCACTTATGCTGGCTTTGTCACCATACCAACATTAGAGCACTGCAGTGCAAACTGCACTAAGCACCACATTAAGAGTCTGCCTCTCTTTCTTCTTTTTAATTAACAGGGCACAGCAACCAACATCCTTATAGCTCACAAGAAAAAAAAAAAATCTTGTTCACCTATTACACCAGGAGAAGGTTTTTGAGATACGTGGATATGAAAGGTGAATAAAAGAAACACAGTTAAAAAAAAAAAGCACCTCAGTTTAATTTGGCAAGATACTTAACCTATGTACAGTGAAATAATTCATATGCAATCAATACTGTATTTTTTTTCCTACAA
>NW_008596687.1:1944-10981 GCF_000691845.1 Merops nubicus | reverse complement strand
AGGGAAAGAACCCTACAAAGAACCTAAACGTAGAAATAAAAAAACCAGCACTCAGCCCTCCCATCCCCCTGTTTTAAAAGTGGTCTCACACTGGTAGTCTCGACCCTCTGTCTTTGTAGTGTTTCCCTGAAGATGAGTGGAAGCAGGAGGCTGACTCGCTCTTGACCTTCCCTGCAATTCCACTGAGGGAAAAAAAAGCACCAAAACAAAACAACCAACACAAAACACTTTAGCTCCAAGCCCTACCTCAGGCTGTTGCTCCTCTTGCATCCGTGCAGTGTAGGCTTATTTTCACCAAGCACACAAGAACTGCAACAAGTAAAAGGAATGGAAGAGAATTAAAGATTCATGACAGAACCCAGAATATTTGTGTTGAGAACTGTAAGGAGGGGAGGGAAGCAGATGCATCTCTACAATCTCCAATAATAAAGTTGAAGTCATAAAAGTGGCTAACTGAAGATGCACAAATGCCACCTTTAACTCTGCTGTTAAAATCTCCAATAATAAAGTTGAAGTCATAAAAGTGGCTAACTGAAGATGCACAAATGCCACCTTTTCAACTCTTCTGTTAAACAAAAAACGAACAACAAAAATACCCAATATCACACACACACACACACACAGCAGTAGGTTTAAACTGTACTGTTTCAGCATGGTTTTTGAGCTGGCTCTGAAACTAGAGCATAATCCTGTTCTCACACACACAGACAATACTTTGATAAACAGGGTGGATTTCATGGGAACTCAGAATTTGCCCCTCTTTTTTTTTTTTGTAGATGCCACAAAAATGCTTTTTTCTACCTGATGGCTCAGTCATAGAATCATAAGAGCACCAGGTTGGAAGGGACATCAAGGATCATCTGGTTTAACCTTTCTTGGCAAAAGTACAGTACAGACAAGTTAGCCCAACACCCTGTCCTGATGAATCTTAAGTGTCCAATGCTGGGGTATCCACCACTTCCCTGGGGAGATTATTCCAGTGGCTGATGATCTGAAACATTTTCTTCTTGTGTCCAATCAGAATCCCCCCAAGCATAACTTGTACCCGTTACTGCTCATCTTTTCCAGGTGACTCCATGTAAAAAGGGACTCTTCATCTTCTTTGTAGCCACCCTTTAAATACTGGAACATGGTGATAAGAGCTCACTAAATACTGGAACATGGTGATAAGATCTCACCTAAGCCTTCTTTTCTGAAGGACGGCCAAACCCAATTCTCTCAGCTTTTCCTCATGTGGCAGCTTCCCAGTCCTTGGATCATCTTTATGGTCCTTCTCTGGGCACTCTCCAGCTTGTCCACATCTTTTTTCTACAGCAGGGACCAAAACTGAACCCAGTATTCCAGGTGTGGCCTGACAAGCAGTGAGTAGAGTGGGTTAACAGCTTCTTTATCTCTGCTGCTGATGCCCTTGCTGATGCAACCCAGCATCCTGGAGGCTCTTTGCCACAGCAGTGCAGTGTTCACTCTTTTTGAGCTTGTTGTCCACCAAGACACCCAGGTCCCTTTCCAAAGAGCTGCTCTTCAGCCAGGCATATCCCAGTTTTTGCTGCACTCATGGATTATGTTTTTCCAGGTGCAAGACCTTACATTTGTCCTTGTTGGCCTTCATAAAGTTTTTATTAGCGCGCTCTTCCAGCCTATCCAGGTGTTTCTGCAGGGTGTTTCTGCAGGGTGGCTCTCCCTTCCCAAGTGTCCACTTCCCCACTCAGTTTGGTATCATCAGCAAACTTCATCAGTGTAAACTTGATCCCATCATCCAGATCACTTAGGAAGATATTAAACAGCGTGGAGCCCAACAGCAATCCCTGGGGGACCCCACTTTTGAGAGGCTGGCAGGTTGGAAAGGAGCTATTTACCACCACCCTCTGGGTGTGGGCAGATTCAGGATGGCTGTCAAAAAGGTTTCAGCAATAGCAAAAATCTTGCTCAACTAGATCAGCAGTTTTGTCTTGTCCAAACAAGCCACATTAAGGCAGTTTTTAGGCACATTTTTGGATTCATCTCTATTTCTAGGACTTTGCTGCTACAAGGAATAGGAGAGCAGTCACAGTCTTAATATTCAACTAGAGAGCCACAGTGTGCAAGTGCAGTTCAAGCAGCTGGCACACCTCCCCCCGCCACCCAGCGAGGAACTCCAGCACTTCACAGCTTCACCTTGCCTGCTGCTGGTGGTCAGCCAGAAAACTGCAGATCACAACTGCAGGCTGGGCATGAGAAACGTGGAGTGACCAAAAGCCTGGCTTCTGTGTGCTCCCTGGAGCAAAATTATCACAAAACCAAAGTTCCATGCCATGAGCAGGCAATAGACACCACTCCCAAGGAGTCAAGTCAAGGAAACCTGAATGTCAGAGTAAGCTGAAAGAGCAGGTAAAGGTGAACTACTCTTTTCTGCTTCAGTGTTTCCACCATCTACACGTGTTGTGGATGGCTCTCAATAGGCACAGCAGAAGGAAACCCCTGCCCCAAGACCCCAAACCCAAATGGGGACACACCAACCCACCAACACCTCACATGGGACAGCCTGGCCAGAGTTAACTTGTGGTGCTTGTGGGCTTAAGTGAGCCCAGAACCTGTTTTTTATCCTGCCCATCTCTGATCGACTGGTTTAACTGTTGGTTGACTTGTGAAGAAAAATCAGACTGGAGAGCAGATTCAAGTAAAAAAAGAAAAAACAAACACAACATTTTCCCCCCCTCCCTTCCAAGGCATTTTAAACTCGGATGACCAAACAGCTGCAGAAACAACTGTGGCTGCAACACTGAAGGGACAGTGTGAAGTGGAGATGCTGAAATCAACACTGCCCTCTGAGAAAATAGCTGTTCAACTACAACATCAGTTAGGGGTGTACCAATACTCTGACGCTCAGCTCTGGGCTTGGCTCTTGACTGGTTTATGTGCAAAATACCACAGTGTATTCCTCCCAATGAATTAGCTGACCCTAAAGAAAAACTGAAGTTCTAACCTCAGTTAAGGTCTGCCAGGGTGTTTGAAAACATTTCTTATCTATGGGAGTGCTCTTAAAAATAGTAAACTGCAAGTTTCAGTTAAAGAATAGACTTCTGTACAGAAACAGCATGTGATTTTTTTTCCCCAACAAGTGACATCTTATAAAATGCCATCCTGCTCTCGACAGTGGGTAAATGATGTTTCTGATACTGGAGACAGAGAGATCTTGTGAAGTTTACCCATGCTAACTAGCCCTGCTTTCCCTCTGACCTGTGCAACCTTTGGAGGAAGCAAAGCCATTTGTTCAGTGTCGTTCCCAGCTCCACCACAGTGAGGTTCCAGCTTCTGCAGGGAACCCACAGCACAATACCACGATGGGCAGATGAGAGATTGGGCAGCCACACTCACAGGCAAGTCTGCCACCGCTTTGATCTAGAAGATCTTGTTCTCAGGTGCTTAGACATGCTTAAGATCCAGTGGAGGTGAAGTGTTTTTGTGCAGAAGACCCATTTTGTTTCGTTTTCTCTCCTTAGAACGTGCTCAGGAATTCTGGTTATTCAGTCAACATTAAGAAAATTCTTACAACTGACTGTCAACAGCACACTCAAACTCAACTGAATAACTGCCATGAAAATCTGAGTGTGTTCAAGCTCTTGCTTAGTGTGAGTGACAACAGGCACAAAGCACGCCAACACCAGAGTACAGACAAGGCTACCTACTCAGCTAGCCAGCACCCTCCTCAGCCACACAGGAGGGTACACACAGCCTGGGAACCAGCCAAATGCCTTGGACCCCAGGCTGACCTAGCTCACCCACGGGGAAAAGTCACCATCCCTGTATACCTATGAATTCACAGATTGTTATCCACATCCCATGACACTCGAAATACTAATCCCAAAACCTCCGAGAGGGCCGACTGTACCTCGCTGTCACACAGAGAAAGACCAGAAGCACAGGAATCTGTACACACTTCCCACCGTGTCCAACAGTGAGAAAAGGTCCTGATTTAGATAAAATCCCAGCAAGCATGTGAGTAACTAAAATCCAAGCACTTCCAAATTTTTTAGAGGTTGATTTTTCAACATCACGTTTTTTAATAAAGTTCAACTTGCTATAGAAATGAGACTAGGTAAACAAGGCAGAGCTTATTTGTCTGTGCTTGCTAACCCATAGGTGGATTTTAAACAGACTTTGCAGGGAGGTAAAAGCCTCACAGTCATTCAGAGGTGCAATGCACAGCACTGCTCCTCCAGGAAAACAAAAAAGATTACTGAAGATTATAGGGCGTGGTGTGTGTACGTGTGAAAAAGAGGAGGCTGGCAGTACCTGCCAGGGAACAGAAAGAAATTCAACCCCAAGCTGTAAAGCCACAGGCAAAAGAAGTTGTTCAGACAATTATTTATCCTGTTCTATAATATATAGACCACAACATGTCATAACCTCATGTTCTTCTCGTTACCACGGGATTTGGTATGAACATATGAAACCAATCAAATCCCTCTCCCCAGCTACTTCAAAGGCCTTCATGAGATAAATCACACACTGAAAATCTCACATATGACACAGCATTGCTCTCAGACAGACTGGGAGATGAAGCTTCTAGGCCCTCATACAGATCAGAGATTAGAAAGCATTTCTGTTCTCTTATCTGCCAGGAGACTGGCTTCATCTGGGATTCGTTCCTCCTTGTGACAATGCCACTAAGAAAATTCCTGAAGCCAGAAACAAGGAGTCTGACCTGGCTCCTTATGATCCAGCAAGACTGGGCTTTGCCTCTGGAATTTTCCTGAAACGACTCCTTGATGACCAAGTTCCCAATTCAATCCCCAATTCAATCACCTTTTTCCCCTAGCAAATGGAATTCTTGTGCTCATTTCATCTTTGCCAATTCTAAGGTGTCTGCCGTTCACTAAAAAAACCCAAATTGTTCTTTTTATATATATATATATACACACACACACACACACAAGAACAAATGAAGCCCTTTCCCCAACTCTTAAGCTACCCAGGCAGCCAAACAGGAAATTTTGAGACCACCCAATGAACTGCCAGCCTAAAGTGTGTCCATTATGCATCCTACTGACAGGCACCTATTTCCTTTCAGGCCTTGTCCTGACAGCACACACACGACAGCCATTCACACCAACAGCACTGTGGAAAAGGAGCTCTATTTCTCCCCTAGACTTTGTGGATTATTCTCCTCCTCCCAACACAACAAGTTCAGAAAAGAACACACAGGTACATGCAATGCTTATCCTGCACACTGGCTAACAAAAGCAGAGTGAGGAAGACCTCCCTGTCATGCTATTTCACATCGGTCCTCCAGCTTTCCTAAGGATGTAAAACTGCTTCAGCAGAGCTTCCTCTGTGAAATCTGCTCATGCACTACTGGCTCATTTTTCATGCTGGGTAGCCTTATCTGACCATGGTGTTTCGGTTCTAGCTGCCTATTCAGGCACCTGAAACTCTTAGCTGGCAGTCTCGAGGAGATGGGGTGCACACACAAGTCAAGGTTCTAGCAAAGCAAGTTACAGGCACTGAGATGTGAGCTACCGTTCCAGAAGGAACATCCTTCCTCATTATACTTCAAGCAGATGGCTTAGTGAGAAAATTCAAGTGTAACACAGAAGATGGACTGCCAGTTCATTAAGGTAGTTACTACAGTAAGGCTAAATTTCTTCCTTTACTGTCTTGTCTAAATATGTTTCCTTCAGACAGTGACTCAAGCAAATCAATAAAAAAGCTTTTTTTAAAAACTCTCATGCTCCTACCTATGAAACAATCTAGTCAGCGACTCTTTAAAAAGAATTTTTATTGAATGTTTTCTTCCTTATGAGCAGAAATTCAAAAGCAGCATTTGCTTTTCTCAACATGTTGACACTGCAAGAGGGAAATAAAGTTCTCCGTAGTCCTATAATTGCTCTGTATTTTTTAGATGCTGCATGCACATCAGAATAACTAGCATGAAACAGAGAGCCACAAAACTACAACTTGCTTCACCTTTTATTGAAAAGAAAGGCAAGAATCTTTACATTTGCCCCCTTCAGCAAATCTAAATGCATGTTTTACTGCTTTTGACAGTTACAGTATTCACTAGCATTGCAGAAGGTATCCACATCTCTCAGTACTGAGTATTAACACTGCAGCCCCTGAAATGGGATTATATGTACTTCTGTTCCACAAATAAGGAACTGAGGTTCCTTTTAAATAGTTACATGCATCTACAAACCTGACCTGTGGTATCTATACAAGTAGAGGGCTGCTGGAGCTTTCAGGAATTTCAATTTTGCAATGTGAATCTTCCTTTGTTTTAATCATTGACCCTCCAGAAGGTCTGCCCCCGGCCCCTAGGGCAGCACCCCCTCACAGGAACAGGCCAACACCACATCCCTGTTCCCCCAGAGTCACTGCAGGGAAGAGGAGAGGTAGGCTCAGGGCTGAATTTGATTCAAGAGCGAGCTGTTGAACACTGAGGTGGGCATTCTCCACACAGAGCACACCCCACACGGGTCATGCTGTGACCCAGCCAGAGCTGACCTGCACTGGACAAAAGCCAGGGGCACACACACACGACTACTTCATGAAGGGCTCTCTGGCCCAGCCCTCTGAGGCCACTGGCCAGAACACAGCCTCCAGCCACTCAGCAGGAGTCCCAGCAGTCAGCTTACCGACTCCTACGTGTGCCAAACGTGCCATTTTGTCCTCTAAACCCACAGTTTCAGGAGCAACAGATACTCAGCTGAGCTGGTAGAGCCCTGCGTGCTTCACGTTCACATTACACACTGCACAAGTACATCTCATTTGAATGCTGCTACCCATTAACAGGAAGGCTTCTTTGAAGGAAACAAAAGAGGCATATCAATACTTCAAGAGATAGAGACAACTTTTCTTCCACTGACAAACCACCACATTCATTACTTGCTGTCTGGAATACCTGACAAATAACCTTCCATACCTAACATGTAACCTACCAAGAAGGCAAAACCAAATCAGCAGATACCCACTCATGTCTCAGCACCATTCTCTGCAACACAAGTAGAGCATTTAAGATTGAGGAGGCTTCTTCCACGCTTATGTGCGGAAATCTTACAAATGTTTACCAACAAATTATCATCAGCTCCAAATGGTGTCTCTTCTTTGTTGATAAGACTACTCATACTCAGGAGGATGCACGAGCTGAAACCTGACTGCCAATTAATACGACAGCCACAAATTCAGAAATTGGAACGTATTTCAAAGCCATCAGCGAGGTGCCCTGCTCTACATATTGCACGTATCTCTTTGACACAACCCACGCCTTTGAAACTTAACTGAGCAACTGGTTCTGTGATCACAGATGGTTGTAGACTGCGGCTCTGGTTTCTCATGACTCAGAAGTTCATAAATTTAAAAACACAGATTTTTATCCTCTGAGCATCAATGAGATTTTCCTGCCACATGAACTGTGCTGATGTACGCAGCCCAAACTCAGGTACCTGCACACTGGAGCCAACACCCACGTGCACACTTTGGAAGACAGAAGTCACAAACAACTAATTCATTTTGTTTGAAAGGAGGTGTTGGAACATGAGAACATCTGGCCTGGGACACTAATGTATTGAAAACACTTATCTTTCTCAGTGAAAGACAAGAAGGGATTCTCATACATGTTTTGTGTTTTCAGAAATTATTGCTATTACAATGGCAAGGGCTGCTATATGGAATAAGTAAGTATGAGGTGAATCAGGATGCTAATGCACATCAGAACTGAGGGAAAACGATAGGCCAGATCATTACTGGTTTGGTTTTTTTTTTGAGGCTGTAAAGAGGTTGCTAGATTTAGAAACAGGGGACAGAAAGACCAAAGTGACATGGCCCAAGCCTGGCCAGCCACTCAGAAACTCACATTGTCGTAGATCCCACACACCTCCCCAAATCACCCTTCTATTTTATTCCAACAGAAATCACGTGAATTCAGAGAAAATCTGGAACCAAGGTAGTTTTATCAGACTGTCCTGCCATTAGCAGATTTGAGGTAAGATATCCACTCAGTGCATCTCCTCCCTCTGGGCCATTCAAAACTATGAATCAAGTGATACTTCTAATTCTGGGGAACCCTCTACAAAACACTCTCAAGCAGAGCAACAGGAAAAGAGCACAGCTGCTGCACACACAGTTTCTACAGAGTTCTACAAGAAGCACATTTTCCACTCTCCCTTCATTACCTAAAAGCAGCCAGCAAGGCAGATGGGTAGAGAAACTCTGCCACAGACAACTAGTGGCTTGGAAGATGCTTAACTGTGGTCCACAAAACTGTTGCAGAAGTCTTCTTACACATGCATTTTGTTACAAACCCTTTTAAAAGCAATCCTTATGTTAGTAAAACTAGGGTTTTACAGGACTAAATTTTGCTCAATTGCCAAACACAATATTTATCAGTTCCTTCCTGCCTACCCCTTCCATCCTAGTCTCCAAACAGTAGCTGGAGCAAGCTGATCTACTCTTTTTTTCAAAAAAAAGAGGTGATCACAAAAGCTGATAACATTGTTACATGACACCAGCCCACGTGCTGGCAACAAGCAACCAGACCCGGCTCTGCCGTGGCAGAGAACTGAAGAAAGAGGGTCAAGTTTCAAGACAGACCTAAGAGAGACAAAGCCCCAGGAACACAAGCCAATTCCAGCCTGCCGGTCTGCAGACCCTGGAGCCCCAAACCATTCAGTGCTGCAGACACACTCACACTGAGCTGGGACTCCACTCTGCAGCTCCTTGCCTGCAACACCATCCAGTTGCTGCCTTTAACGTGTAAAGCACCCTGTGCCTGACAGGCACAATAATTAAAAAAACCCACCCCCCCTCAAAAGATTATCTTTATTTCTATTCCTACCTGATGGCCTTCAAAGAGCTGAGAAAACCCCTCAGCAATTCCTCATCCCGGTTCCACTGTCTTACTGTCCGGAGGGACAGCTCCCAGTTGTGCAACACGTGAGATACACATCCTACTATGAGATCAGGATCTCCAGATGTACTGCACAGGTGACTGGAGACCTTATTTTGAACTTCACCAGCGTTCATACTGCTGTTCAGCTGCGGTGCAGGCTCCTGCTCCCTC
>NW_008596687.1:0-1913 GCF_000691845.1 Merops nubicus | reverse complement strand
TGCTGAGAGAGACAGACTTCACAACACACAACGTGCACCACTGCACTGCTCGTGCAGAGCAGGTGGTGTTGCAGCCAGCCTGCAGGGCTGTCCAGCAGTTAACACTGTAAAATATCAACTCCTGGAGCTCCAGTGTAGTCCCTCCTGCAGCTTCATATGTGGTGTCATCAGGACATTTAAATCCTTGCACACAGAGATGCTAAGTGCCTGCATCCCTCAGTGACTTCAATCAAACTGCAGAGCACACTAACAGTTGGGATGGGAGAAGGAGGAGAAAACTGCCCCTCTAACTTTTAGGTTCTTTTTAGAAAAAGAAGTGGAAAGGAAGAACTCTTCTCACTGAGCACACGCACATTTTCATAGATATCTATAAATCACAGTTAACTTTAAAGTTATACACCACCAAGTCATTTTGCAGGCAGGAAAAAAATATTTACTCCTACTTGTAGAGTTTGTAAGTTCAAATGCAGAACCACAGTATTAACTAACATGTTCACAGCATCTCAAATTTGAGGAGGCATTTACAAAAAGCTCCAATAATCGAAGGTTTCACCTCAGAAGCGATTCACACCAAAAACCTATTTTCAAATACCTATCTAGGAACAACCACTATCAACAGAATTTTTTGGCAAGATCTGGTATTAAATCATCAATGACAACCAGCCGGTGCTGCTCACCAGTGTGGACTCTCCCCGGCAGGACAAGGAGCTGCAGGATCCCTCCCTCCCTGCCGCTGGCACCGGCCGCCCAGCGTGTGCTGCGGTAGCACGTCAGGCTGCTGTAGTTCCACACCATCCCCGGCAGATCTGGGGCTGCCTTCGCCCCGCCCTGCTCTGCTTTCTAATACTGCTCCACATCTCCTCCTTCACTTTTCACAAGTAGCAAATAAGCCAAAAGAAGATGCTTTCTGAAAAGCCCTGTTTTTAAAGAAAGCAATCAGGTGACTTTCCCACAAATCAGATGCCAACGCCACTGTTTTATTCACAGCCGTGGTGGCAGCAGAAGCAATGTTTCATCAGATTTACCATATGGAAGGAACAATGCACTGAAAAATACATGTAACTCTCCCAGCACCAAGTTAAACAATATCTGAGTCTACAGTTAAGACACAAGAGTGCCAGACACTGTGATGGCCAACTAATTTACAATCAGCAGCTCAAGTTACTGAAACTCGAAAGTCTGCTGAAAGCCACAGACAGCAGGGCACAAACCAATGCCACAGTCATAACCCCGTTTTTTCAATTAATATAGTCATTTAGCTTTGGGTAATTACATGTATGTGTCTTTTTCCCCTGCTGTATAAGGTCTATCCCCTGCTAAAATACAGAGAAACCTCTGAAGTCCATTTCATTTGTTGTAAGGAGTTTTTTTTGTTTGCTTGCTTGTTTTGGGGTTGTTTTCTTTTCTTTTTGCTTTACTCTGTTAGCTTTCCAAGAGCAAATATGCGCTTTAACGAGATGAATAGTCAGTGCAGTGATACACATCTCTATAAAACAGAGAAACAAGGCCACTCCAGGCACCTCTGGTATTTTTTGGGACTACTACTGACACCACAACACAAAGTAGCAGCTAACTTTTCAAAGACGATCCTTTCACTTTTTCAACCCAGCGGCAACCACTGGATGCTTGCAACTTTCCACAAAGTTTTACCGAACAAAACTATTCTCTTTCTTCCTGACATTTACCCAAAAATAAACACCTTCCTCTTACCAGGGCACAGAACCAGGCATTTTCCTCAAGAGAAGAGCACACGCTATGGCTGGGATACAAGTTATTTTTGAGACCTGGGTTAATTTGAACTGTTTTCAGGGGGGCCATTCAAAATCCTGGCTTCACAGATATTGCCTATGATGCACAATGCGGCAAGTCCAAAAAAGTCACAGCTGCTGAGAGACCAAAAAAAAAAAAAAAAA
>NW_008596686.1:9762-10574 GCF_000691845.1 Merops nubicus | reverse complement strand
CAGGTGCAGGACCTTGCACTCGGCCTTTTTAAATTTCATGAGGTTGGCATGGGCCCACCTCTCAAGCCTGTCCAGGTCCCTCTGGATGGCATCCCTTCCCTCCAGCATGTCGACTGCACCACACAGCTTGGTGTCATCTGCAAACTTGCTGAGGGTGCACTCAGTGCCACTGTCCATGTCACTGACAAACATGTTAAACAGCACTGATCCCTGAGGAACATCACTCATCACTGGTCTCCAATTGAATGTCGAGCCATTGACCACAACTCTTTGAGTGTGGCCATCCAGCCAATTCCTTATCCAACAAGTAGTCCATTCATCAAATCCACGTCTCTCCAGTTTAAAGACCAGGATGTCATGTGGGACAGTGTCGAACGCTTTGCACAAGTCCAGGTAGATGACGTTTGTTGCTCTTCCCTTATCTGCCAACGCTGTAACTCCATCATAAAAGGCCACCACATTTGTCAGGCACGATTTGCTCTTGGTGAAGCCATGTTGGTTGCCACCAATCATGCCGCAGAGCCTTCAGGAGGATCTCATCCATGATCTTGCCAGGCACAGAGGTGAGACTGACTGGCCTGTAGTTTCCCAGGTCTTCCTTTTTTCCGTTTTTGAAAATGGGGGTTATGCTTCCCTTTTTCTAGTCAGTGGGAACTTCACCAGACTGCCATGACTTTTCAAATATGATGGAAAGTTGTTTAGAAACTGAAATGCTGAGATTTGAACCCCGAGCCCCTGAATTAAGGTTGACATGTGGGTGATTCCCACAGCCCTTCATAAAGAGAGGGTGAGTTTGCCTTATAGCTTCACCC
>NW_008596686.1:0-9625 GCF_000691845.1 Merops nubicus | reverse complement strand
AGGGAAGTCCTCCTGACTCTCCCTGGAGCTGGGCCCCAGTCTGATTAAGACCTTTGCGAATGTGGGCTGATTGGGTGAGAGTCACTATGTAATCACCTTTCTCTTGTGTGTTTAATTTGCTGGTCTTGCTGTTTCCCATCCCAACTGTGGGCAACCTCGGGTCTCTGTACCACGTGTTGTGGGCTGAGTTACATCCTTTGTGGGATTGTTGGGGGTAGCGTCAGTTATGTACCAGCTGATTGATCTGTTTGTACCCCCAGCGATCATTCATGGAATGTCCTTCTTGTATACAATAGAGTCTGTGTATTGGTTCATCTGTTCATCTTCCTGCTGGTGGTGGTATCATTTTTGTTGGGCCTGGTCATTGGCAGAACAGAAATTTACTTCAGGATCCATGGATGGATCTTGTTGGATCCTATGGACCTGTACATCTTCGAGTTCTTTAGATGATCTCAAACCTTGTCTTCACTTACAGTGGGCAGATCTTCCTTCTCCCCTTCCCTGCCTTTGCCTTCTGCAATTTGGGCGGTGTGGCTAGAGCCACACTGGTGAAGACTGAGGCAAAGTCATCACTGAGTACCTCAGCCTTCTCCCTATCCCTTGTGACCAGGTCTCCCATTTCCTTATGGAGAGGGCCAACATCTTTCCTATCCTTCCTTTTATCACTGTCGTGTAGAAGTTTTTCTTGTTATCCTTGATGTCCTTGGCCAGATTTAATTCTAGCTGGGCTTTAGCTTTCCTAACCTGATCCCTGGATGGTTGGACAACTTCTTTGTATTCCTCCCCAGGTACCTGTCCTTGCTTTCAGTCTCTGTAGACTCCTTTTGCATCTAAGTGTGTCCAGGAGTTCCGTGTTCATCTCTGCAGGCCTCCTAGTATTCTTGTCTGCCTTCCTCATTTTTGGGACACATTGCTCCTGGGCTTGGAGGAGGTGGTCCATGAATACTGACCAGCTTCCTTGGGCCCCTCTCCCCTCCAGGGCTTTATCCCATGGTACTACTGAAGAGGCCAAAGTCAGCTCTCCTCAAGTCCAGGGTAGTGAGCTTGCTGCACACCCTCCTTGTTGCCCTAAGGATCTGGAATTCCACCATTTTATGGTCACTGCAGCCAAGGCTACCCTTGACCTTTACGTTAGCTACCAGCCCCTCCTTATTGGTGAGAACAAGGTCCAGCATAACAGCTTTTCTCATTGGTTCCTCTAGTGCTTGGAGAAAGACGTTGTCATCAATGCATTCTAAGAACTTCTTGGATTGCTGGTGCCCTGCTGTGCTGCTCATCCAATTGATATCAAGGTGGTTGAAACACGCCATGAGGACCAGGGCCTGTCAATGTGAAGCTGCTCCTATCTGTCTATAGAGGGCCTCATCTGCTGAGCCTTCCTGGTCAGGTGTCCTGTAGCAGACCCCCACTAGGATATCACATTTCCTTGCCTTCCCTTTAACTCTGACCCATAAGATCTTGGTCAGCTCCTCATCCATCCCCAGGTCAAGCTCCATGGATTCCAGCTGATCATTGACATAAAGGGCAACAACCCCTTCTCTTCTCCCCTGCCTGCCTTTCCTAAAGAGACTGTATCCCTCTGTTCTCACACTCATCATAGGAGCCATCCCACCATGTCTCAGTGATGCCAATAACATCATAGCACTGTAGGTGTTCACACATCTCTAACTCCTCTTGTTTGCTCCCCATGCTCCATGCATTCGTAATTCTTTGTTAATAAGAGAGATTCTTGTGGGTATGGTGTTTATCTACATCTTACTGATTTTTCTGCTTACCTTTTCAAGGTTCTTGATGCACTGACATAGTCCTTTCATGCTTGTGAGCACGCTTCACTAAAGTTCAAACTACAAAATACTATTTTATTGCCTATTTTATTTTTCTTCTGTTTAATAGCAATATATTGAATTTGTCTGGAAAGTCAATCTATCTAATGATGATGATCTGTAACGTCTTTTTAAACAAATAAAAATGCTGTAGATGGAAAGCTACGGTACTTGGTCACTATTCATAGCTGATATTTGAAAAGCTACTGTCCTGGTTCGGCTGGGGTAGGGTTGGTTTTCCCCCGCCGGTGGGGGAGCTCTAGCTGGGGCAGACAGCTGGACCAGCCAGGGGGTTATTTCCTTCCATGCTGACATCATGCCCATAGCAGCGGGGCCGGGTGGGCTAGGGACTGCCGGTCTGAGGCCAGGGCGGTTTCTGGGGCCGGGGGGTGAGAGTCGCGGTTGCTGTCCAGAGCCCCTGCGGTGATCTCTTTCCTTTGTACCCTTTGTTATATGTTGTTCTACCTATTGTTACTGCTGTTGTTTACTGTTCCTTCTGTGTTGTTGTATTAAATTCTCCTTATCTCAACCCACGGGGGTTTGTGTTTTTCTCCCTTTTCTCCCTCCTGTGTGGGGAGTGGGGGGTGAGCGTGTGGCCATGTGGTGCCCGGCTCCTGCCTGGGCCTAAACCATCACACTTGTTCAGAACAATGTTACTTAGCTTTTAAAATTTGATTCTGAAAACCTAGAGAATATGAGAGCTGAGTTTGTTTGTAGCATTTTTATTTGCTGTTTTACTCTTCCACTGCTGTGACAATCTCAAGTAAGGACACACTTCCCCCTCTCCATACTCCTAAGGCTCTCTCCTTATTCACTTCACAGAATGGTTGTGGTTTGAGGTTAAATTGGGTTGTGTATTAAAGAAAACTGCTGGATATTGACTTTATTTGTTCAAAAAACAGAGTGATATTATCTGCAGAAAGCAGCAAATACTGCAGGAGATGAATGAATTCCATGTGTTGCTAATCAAATAATTTAATTAAAAGTTTCACCAGTGCTGTTGCACTGTTTAGTTGTTATCCTAGTCTGAAGTTAATTCTTGGGAGCATACCTTTGTCTTAAAGATAAATTTGTTCTGAACATGAGCACTACTGTATAACAGAATTGTACCTAGTTGCTTCATTGAAGATACTGTTTTGTCGTTGTGACCCTTTGGTTTAATTGCTTTACCTCATCACAGCTTTCTCTGTTACATATATTGTGAATGTGGGTTAGTATTATTTCAGCCTGCAGAAACTACATCAATACTTGGATACATTTTTCTTAATTTTTTTTCTCTTTAGAACTAAATTTGAATAGTGTTGAATAAATAAAATCTTGGCTCACTGAACAAAGAACAGAAAACAAAATTGCCCTTGCTTGATGAGTACTTCTGGTGCATGTACATGTTTGTTGGGTTGGTTTTTTTTAATCCAAGCAGCAAGAAGCTACACTATGTGAAGCCACCATCTGGAATAGGCACTATACTTTGTCATATTTCTTTTGGCAGTGTTTAACATACTGTATCTTGTTTCAGGTTTGTAACAGTGTGTTTAACAGCTGGGACCAATTTAAAGATCACTTGGTAATACACACCGGTGACAAACCCAACCACTGTACCTTATGTGATTTGTGGTTTATGCAACGCAGTGAGCTGAGAAGGCATCTCAAAGACATGCATAATATTTCAGAACAAATAGTGACTGAAGAGGTTCTTCCACCAGTGGAAGTTGTGGAAACTGAACCAGTAACATCAATGACTATAATAGAACAAGTGGAGCAAGTCCATGTCCTACCAGTAATTCAGGTACAAGTGGATCCTGCACAGGTAACTGTGGAACAGCTGCATCAGGATCTCATACAGGACAATGAAGTGAAAAGCACACAGATGGAGGAACTACAAGAACAGGTGGAAATTAGTTACTTGGAAGTTGAACACATTCAGGCTGAACAAGGTGCTGAAGTTCATGTGAAGCAGTTACATATTGAGCATGTAAATCAAACAAAGATGGAAGAAGTACAGGCAGAACTTATAGATGGAACAGACCTGGAACAAGTAGAATATGAAAGTGTTGATCAAGGAGAAGCAGAAAAAAAGGAAACTAATCAAGTAGATGATGTAGATAAGGAAGATCATGAACAAGCTGAAGACTTAAAGACTCGACAATTAGTGGATGCAGAATGAAAAGGTGGATGAGTAGGACAAATAACCACACTGTGCAGGTTTAGGAATTAAATGCTCAATTATTTTTGTTAACTTTTACATTGCTTTTTTTTTTTAATGATCAGTGGTTATCTTTCCAATATGCTGTCCTTAGGAAGCTGGACAAGTGGACCAAGGTTAGTTTTCTTCATGTATGACAGCTTCTCTCATATGTGAAAAATAACTTTCCCATTCATGTAATACCATGGAACAGAAACTACCACAGAGATGGACAGCTTTGTGAGGATTTTAATAATGAATAGCTTGCATCACTATTACACCATCCCTGGGTATAAGAGTAACTTTACCTCTTTTCCTCTTGCCATAAAAGCAAACTCTTGTTATAGATTTGCAGGGTGTATGTGGCAGAAGAATCAATAAAATTTGGTGGGTTCTAATGTAAGTGGCCAGTCAGGTACTGGCGAATTTTCTGGGCAGACTGTTTGCTGTTTCCTAACAGCAGTTCCTAACTTTCAGGCTGGTGAAAAAACATTGTTGCTAGAGGTCTCAGAGCACAAAAATACTGTGCCTTTTCAACACTGACTGGTTAAATTTCCACAAAGCTAGAGTGTTCTTAGAGTGTCCAAGAACCTAGTTCAGCAAAAGACAATGTAGGTAATGTTATAGTGCTTTATATTTTTGCTCAAAATTGTCAACTACTGATCTTTATTTTTATTTTTCATTAAATTTGGGGGGGTGAGGGAGGAAACAGATTCTACATGGAGGCAGCAGGACACTCTAAAATGGATGTTTTAAATTAGGAAAAGCTCATTAGAATCTCTGGTAAACATGAGCTGGAAGAAAACTACAAGCAGACTCTTCTTTTATAAATAATCATTTTGGAAAATTAGTATTTTGAACAGAAATATGGAGAAGACTTGTCTATATGGTATCGGGTTCCTGGTTTTTTTTTTGTTTTTTTTTTTTTTTTTAAATGAAATTCTGACATGACACAAAATGCTCTATTAAAAGTAAAAGCCATAGACATGAGTGCTAAAATGTGGATTGAACAGTAGGATTATAAATATTTTCATCAATATTAGAAAATGAAACAATACCAGCCATGAAATATTGCATTATGTGCTTCATCCAATAAATTAGAAACAATTGAGTGACTGGCAACTAGTGCCAGATCCCAGTGGCAAGAATCAATCTCATTTTAATAAGAATAATAGCTCATTACTGTAAAGTTACATTTGTTTAGAAAATACTTGTCTAGCTCTATGTTTAAGGATGCTAAGGACTTCTAATTCTCAATTATTACCTTGAGATTAGAGGTGCCTCCATACTTCTGAAAAACTATTTTCAAAGCCTTAACTCAGGAAAACTTGTAGAAATTCCTTAATGCTCTTGGTATTCCTGTAGATCTTAAAATCAGACTTTTCTATTCAGTCTTCTCCAAATGCAGAATTACTTCCTGAGATTTGTGCTTTTATTTAGTCTCATTCAAATTGATTCTTGTGTTTAATCATAGCATGCCTTTGATAAAATGTTGCAAAACAAACATGGATCTCAACATTTCAAACGATTTGATTAATGTAACTTGCTTTATTTTTTTTTTAGTGATATTTTGTCTTTTCTGCGATGCAAGTAATATGTGATGAGATTGTGCAGAGAAAAGAATGTGGACCAATGTTAATAATGAAAGTAAAAGTTGGCTATTGTATTTATACCTGGCTTCTGATAAGAAGCTTGCTTTTTGATAACACAGAGAGGACAGGCCTGCTTGCTAAGTTGTATAACCAATTTTTTAGATCTTTATGCATATAGACACAAGGTCTGTATCTGTATAATTAAAGGAACAATTTGGCTGTGTCTAACCAATGAAACTAACCTTTAGATAATTTAAGGTCCAATGTAAATTGAGAAGGTACATGGTATTTGTAACAGGGCTTTGGTTTGGTAAGCACCATTGGACTTTTTTTTTTTTTTTCTGTTTCATCTCCCCTTTTCAACAACAGCTTGTGAATTTGGTAGAAGAGAAATGATACTCTGTTGTCACACCCAGTGTGTCTGCCTCCATCCAGACTTCTGCTGAGCCTGGGTGAGAGTGAAGTGGGGACATGAGCCCACCTGAAGCACAAGATGAAAGGCTCTCAAGTAATAACTCCACTGGAAAGCAATTACCCTTGCAACCCCGTCTTCCCTAGAATTTCCTTCCCAAATGTCTAAAGCCCAGATTGATTCCACTGGTAGAGAGTCCCCCATGCCTCCTTACTGCAACAGCTGTGTCCTGGTGCGGCTAGGATAGGGTTGATTTTTACCAGAAGCTGGGAGGGAGGGAGCTACAGCTGGAGTAGACAATCGACCCAGCCGGTATGTTATTTGATACCATGCTGACGTCATGCCCACGGCAGGAGAGCCAGGCTCTGCGTATGGGCTGGGGCTGAGCAGGCCAGGGCCCGGGGTTCACGGGTGTTCTAGCCACGATTGCTGTTCGGAGCTCATGTGGTCATCTCTTTCCTTTGTACCATTTGTTATATATATTGTTATTACTGTTGTTTACTGTTTGTTCTGTGTTGTATTAAATTCTCCTTATCACAACCCACGGGGATTTGTATTTTTCTCCTTTTCTCTCCTTCCAGTTCAGGGGGTGAGTGGGCGGCCACATGGTGCCCAGCTCCTGGCTGGGTCTAAACTGCAACAAGCTGATACTGGGGGAGGGATAATTGACTTGGAGTATCGGACGTTCTGGCTGCTCTCTGTAACAACCATTTTGCTATCTTCTTTCTGCCCTAAATGTCTGTATAGACACACAGACTTCTCCAAAAGTTATATACCTATATGCACCACTGGAGGAGTTACTACCTCTAAATAACTATATACTGCTGGTCCCCAGAGTGCCCTGTGTTATGCAGATACTGGTCTGTAGCTTGCAATGGGATGGCAGAAAACTTCACTTGTTGCCTGCAGTCTGTGGTGGGCCATGTCACATGGGATTGTGAGAAATATCTCAAATAGAATCTCAGAACGATGTAATAGGTGAAGCAAAGGGTGTTTATTTACAATGCAACACTGGCTGCATCAAACTGGGGGGGGGTCTGAGTGTACACTTCTTTGCAGAGCAACTATGGGTATTTACATTTGCATAGCTCCACAGTTTCTGTGAAAAGCATATACATATTCATTGACTTCCCCGAATGAGTCCCACCAACTCGGCTGATGCAGCATTGCATAATCCAGAAGTGCACAGGTGCCGTTTAATCCTCTAGGGGGCTTTGGGGGTTATGAGGAGGAAGGCTTGTAGTCTTCATCCTCTGGATTTTGCTTGCCCTTTCTTAATCTTCTTTTGCCACATGTGCGATAAGCACTTTATGTCATATAAGTTCCCTTTTTCTGACCGCAAGACCCTTGGCTGGGGATCAATGCGGAACCTCCAACTGTACATACTTTCTACCCACCTACTTCATCCTGTTATTAAGCAAACATATAAGTGCACTTGCTTTTAATAAAATGCACTTTCCATCCAGCTATTTCCTCATAGGATGAATGCTTGAATTTATGCCTAATGACACTAATCAGCTATAGCAGTTTGGTCTAGGCAGTGCAAATTGGAAAATTGGGAATTAACAAAAACCTGTGAGGTTTGTCTGGATACAAAACTAAAAGTGAGCATTAAATTGAGATTGAGGTTAGGGATAGACTTGTAGATTTATAAATAATTTTCATGAGCATCCACAAGCTATTTCTGAAAGAAGTGTAGGGAGAGAAAAGGGAGCTGATCAATAGTTTGAGAGCTGCTTAATTATTCCAAATGTATGAAAGGATTAACTGCTTTTTTTGGAAATAATTGCCAAAGCATGTTTCATCTTCATGTTTGAGGATGAAATCAGATGTCTGTCCTGTGTGAAACAGCCACTAGAGGGGGGATTGTGCAGCCTCTTCTTTGTTTCTCTTGTCCTGTCCAGTTCCTTGTGCTGTCCTGCCATTGCTGGGAAATATGGCTGCAGCGAAGAATTACGGAGTGAAATTCAGATAATGGGGAAAAACCTACACAGTGCGTCCACCCATAGGTAGGTGTGCTGGGTTAACCCTGGCTGAGCACCAGGTGCCCACTAAGTCACTCTATCACCCTCCCTCTTTCTTCTCCCTCCTCTACAGAGCAAAAGGGGAAAGGAAAATAAGATGAAGAGAAAACCCTTGTGGGTGAAACAAAGGCAGTTTAATGAAAAGCAAAGCCAAGCAATGCTGCGCGTGGAAGTGAGAAAAAAAACCCAAAGATTTATTCTCTACATCCCATCAACAGGTGATGTCTGGCCCCTTCCTGGGAAGCAGGGCTCCAAAACATGTAGCAGTTGCTCTGGAGGACAAAGGAGTAGCTGCCCTTTCCTCCTCTCTACTAGCTTTATAGTTGGGCTGACATCATAAGGTATGGAATATCCCTTTGGTCAGTTCAGGTCAGCTGTCCTGCTTATGTCCCCTCCCAAGCTCCTGCCCACCCCATCCCACTGTGGGGGGAATGTTAGAAAGAGCCTTGGTGCTGTGCAAGCACTGCTCAGTGATAGTCATAACATGGGTGTTATCAACACCCTTCTAACTCCCAACACAAAAGCACTGCATCATGAGGGCTTCTATGGGAAAATCATCTCAGCCAGACACATTACAATAGGCTTCCCAAATTTGCTGCAAGCAGGACCAGCTTTTATACTGTTGAATAAAACAACTCCAGTTGCATAAGCGACCTTCAAAAATAACTTCAAAAGTTGGGCATCTGGTGTTGTCCTCCGTGGTTTTCATCCAGGGTCATACAAGCCTTGAGAGAAAACCAAAAGAAATGTTTCTTCCACTATTTTGATTTTAATCACACATTTCTCAGGATAGACGGGTGTCTGTTCTACAGACACTTATCCTGATAAACATTGGCCATCCATGAGACCAACGCTCATAATAAAGGTCTGTTTTCCCTGAGTGGACTCATATAAGGCAGGTCATATAAGGGACAAGCAATCCCTGAGAACCCAGGTATATGCTTCCTCCAATAGCCCAATGTACCCAGCAGCTGCTGTAATTCTGTCTTATCGTCCAAAATTTGCTCCTTCTCAGTAGCTGATAATGTATCATCAGGTACTGCAACCACACCAGCTATCCACCAAGCTCCTAGGAATTTAATCTCTTGTCCAGGACCTTGACATTTGGAAGGCGGAATGTTTAACCCACTTTTAGGAAATTCCAGACAGCCTCATCGACCCTCACAAGCTGTTCCTTGTCTCCACCCACTAGAATATCATCTATGTATTGGTAGATGCAGATGCCTGAAGGCATTTTCACAGTGTCCAGGAGTGCAGCTAAGGCATTGTGGGCAATAGTTGGGGGAATGCTTGTACTCTTGTGGAAGCCAATTAAAGGTGCATTGCATTCCCTCCCCAGCAAAGGCAAATTGGGGTTTGTCCTCCTCCTTTAAGGGCATCATAAAAACCATACCTTTAATGTCTAAAGTGGCCATCAACAAGTGGGCAGCTGCCTATATTGCTGTTACTACTGAAGTTATATGAGGGACAACAGCTGTTAACGGCGGGGTATTACTATTACATTTTCTATAATCAACTGCTAAACACCACCCCATCAGATTTACGAACTGGCTGTAATGGATAAATCTTAGTTTGTTAATCAAACTTTGACT
>NW_008596685.1:345-16618 GCF_000691845.1 Merops nubicus | reverse complement strand
ATGCAAAACTTAAAGAGAACAAGAGATTTAATAGTTAGCAGCTTTGTGATCATGAAACTCTTGGGAGATAAGCAGCAAACTCAGGAGTCTCTTCTGCCTTATATACGTTAGGCCTGATTTTTTTTTCCCGTCTTGATCTTAACTTAGTCCCCCGAGTGCTAGGTGTGAAAGAAACCACTCTAGAGCCAGACCAGTGATTATTCTGTCTACTTGGGATGTTGGGTACTCAGCTTCACAGCTTTGTTGCGGAGAATTTAAACAAAAAAGTACAAGTACAAAAAGTCATTATCCATCTCTAGCTTAGGAAAACCACCAAAGAGTTGATTTCCTGGTGGTTAAAGCCATATCTGGGATAGGGAGGAATGGCAGACCTGCAGACTGAACCTGAATCTTTCACATCCTAGGTGATTCCTCTCGCTGCCAAATAATGGTCTGTGCATCCATAAAACTGAAAGGTTTTAGTGTCATTCAATAAAGAAAAAGAGCATTTAAAAACACATTAAAAAGTTTTACAGGCTCAAAACAAAAAAACATTTCCTGGTCTAACCTGATACTGATAAGCACTTGTATTCAATAGGGGACAGATTTCATAAAAAATATTTATGGTTATACATGATTAGAAACTTATTATTTCAGTTTGACTGTGATTATATCTTGAGATCATTAAGGGTGACTGTTCTGAGCAGTGAAATCTGGTATTCTAAGACTGACAATGTTCTGTGTGTGGAAGGGAGAATCTCAGTTGAAAGACTGACAAAATAACTTCATATACCTTCCATGACAGTTTTTTATCAATTTGTGAAAAATCCAGCAGCCCCCATTCTTTGCATAAGATATAATCTTAAAACTAACAGGTAACACAATGTTGTAATTTTATAACATTTACCAGCTAATTAACACAGGAAAAGATAAGAATTTGGTAAAAATAGAACCAGGTCTTAATTCTTTTTTATCATGGATGTCAACATTTCTCTAATGTGATTACATCTGGGCTGTTTTTCTATTTTGAGGCTAAACATAAATCCAGATTATGAATGTTTGCTTCTAAAGAATATTTACTGGAAGAAGAAAAGCCTAAAATAGTATGTCTTAGCAGGTCTCTTCTTTTGTAAACAGGATTAACACAAACACTGCTGCCAGAAGATGATGATTAATGGTTCTAAACAGTATAGATCTGCATTATGTAATGCATCTCATATCCTTGAAATGAGGACTGTAATTTGTCATTGTTGTCTAGGGCTAAAATTACAACAGGTAATTTACAAGAAAAGATGGTAGTGTTTTATAATTGCATTTTTTTAATTTTTATGGTCTTCTATTTGAATAAATGTTAGATCTCAGAGCAATGCATTCATTTTCTATGTAGTGACACGCAATGGCTGGATAATCAATTATATATTTGTTTAGCTAAAATATCCTCTATGATATTTCTCATACAGTGTGGTACCCTACAAGTAGCACCACAGAACAAAACCATGCTCTTCCCATCAAGAAGCCCTCATTTTCTGCTTTTATTTCCTCATCCTTATTTAACCACATCACTGGCGGGGCTCACAGCTAACTCTTGGGGTCAGAGCACATTCTGCCTGCTCAATGGGAATTACCTTCTGGTCTCTTGTTAGTGTGCCCTTAATGCAAAACTTAAAGAGAACAAGAGATGTAATAGTTATCAACAGATAACAGGGGACTACTCTTTTCCTGACTGCTTGCCCAATAAAGAAGGATATTATCATTAATGGGAAAAGAAGAGCCAGATCCCTCCCTCTGGTCTTAAATCATACCCAAGAGATCCCAGGTGGCCAACCACTGGAAGAATGAATAGATTAATACATTCACTCACAGCATATGAGGCAAAGAAGAGAGCAGGCTGCCTGAGAAACCAAGCCATGGGGAAGGAATAAGCCAGGCAATCGATCCAATCATAGTAATTACCCAGAGAAAGCCTCATAATCCTCCTTCTGTATGGATCTTGTCCCACCATCACTGGAAACTCTACTTGCTGTGAACAGTTAGGGAGCCCTTCCAGTAACTGGAATCCCTACACAGTACATCTACCGGGTAAGTAGGGCACCCAAACTCTACTACAAGCAGAGCCAGCCCTTATATGATTACCTTGGGGGCAGGACAACATATTAGTGTGGAAGATGGGGGCACCTGGTGGTGGCCCCCTAATCAGTTCCCACCGAAAGCTGGCCAGACCCTGGGTGAAAACCAGTCAGGAGGGGTCTTTCTTTCCTGGTTGTGGACATCACCCATATGCCAACCCTCATTCAGGGCTGGGGGTTTAAACCCCAGCACTTCATCTACTTCCTTGTGGGACATCCTCAGCACCTCTCCTTGCCCCTGCTGCATCCTCCAGTTTTAGGCGATGAATAAATTCTGGGACTGGCCTTGGCTCATACCAGGTATATGGCTCATCTTAAGCTCCAAAATTCATTAAAAGGCACACAATATTTCATATACAGAGAATATCTCTCTGAACTTCTCTGTACACTTTCACAGAATTACAAAAAAATTAAGACATACCAGACAGAAAAACATGGTACATGTATGCACTTTTTTTGGGGGGGGGAGGGGGTGTGTGGTGTGGTGTGTGTGAATTCACAAAGAATCCAGTGTTTTGGCTTGTGATATGGTCTAATATGCCCTAATCATCTGAATGGGAAATTCCATTAAATCAATGACTTATGGTTCTGGAATTGCTCAGTGACCTCAAGCGCTGGAGGACAGATGTAGCTTGCCTCTTTTAGTTACTGGTGCAGGCCCATAAATGTATCTTGCTAGCTTGGACAACAGAGACAGCTCCCTTGTGGGCTGCTTAGTTGAACTTGACTGAAGAAGGTCTGCCCCTGGAAAGAAAAATATTTGGTTTCCAACAGAGAACTGGAAGTTTCTGTGCCAAATGGGACAGTGTTTGCAACAAGCTAGAATGGAAAGAAGATTAAATTATCACGTTAGGACTGAAAGTTATTATATAGATACCTAAAACCAAAATACACTTACGTGGTTATCTGTCTACTGCCTGTTTCTATTTCCAATTGGTGTTAAGTTAATAAAGCTAAAGTATAATCATTCCCGGGTACTTCCTTTCAAAGATACAGGCACACTTTGTTAAACGTGTAACACAGGCAGCAAGTGACAATGTCACATCGAGCTGTTTCAAAGAAAAGAAGTGCAGCTCAGATCAGTCGTCATATGACCCTGCAAAATTCATAGTAGCCAGAGCTAAATACCTTTGTATCTAGCATCACACAGAATTAAGGTATAGTCCAGAGGTGTTCTCTGTCTGCTGCTTGTCTCAGAGATGTAAGAATTTATTCACTATTAGGAATCAATATATTATACGTATTTTTAGTCCAGAACCAGAATATTTGAATCAAGGACAAATATTTTCATCTGGTGAAGCTTTGATCACCCACTCAGACTTGAATTTTAATCACCAAACATGCATCCACCCCATATATGTATACATGTATGTGTGTGAGTATGTGTGCGTATCTATACACCTGTGTTATTTTGGCAACGGTACCCAGATCTTGTTCAAAATACTATTTTCCATTTTCTGTCCTTGCAGATCTCATTTCAGCTAACATAGCACATACTTATAGATTTATAAATATAAATATAGATTTCAGAATTTGAAACTGACAGGAAAAGTGTGTATTTTCAGTGAAGGCATCTGTGGTTTTATGCAAGTTTTTTATAACACTGTATTGAAAAAAGGCAAAGAGAAAATCAAAAAGGTGAACCTATAGAATTTAATGGAATATTATAACTTGTTTATATTTTTTGTCTTACAGATTTCATTAGGAAGTAATAGTTGCATTATCTTGTAAGATAATGTAAAAAATAAAAGGGATGCCTACACAGATAAATTCTGCAAGTTTTAAAGTAAGGTCTGTAGAATCCTACCAGATGCCTCACCTCTGGTGAGTTCTAAGGGACTTTCTGTAGAGACTATTCTTTAGTTCTTTCACAGGAAGACTGAAGGCATGCATACAGCTGGATGATACACGTGCCTTATTCAGTGAATTTCTAGAGCTATCATTTGCTGCCTTGCCACAGCAGTAACAAAATAGTAACAGAGAGCAGAACTCCCATATCGGGTAACACGCACCAGCTGTCCCTTTAACCCACTGCTCTCCTCCTTCCTCATTAAACTTTTTTCTTTTTTGGTCTGTAAATATGACATATTTTTCACTTATTAATAATGTTTTGTTTACAATATCACATCTTAAGTACTCGATGAATTATAGAAAATTGTGTGTTTGTAATGGAAATGAAATACTCATTTCACACTGACAAAAGAATCACAAAAGTTTGCCCTTCTGTTAGTATTTGTGTAACTTTAAGAAATGCTTTTTCATCATGTACACAGGTGCCATGGGATGCAGGAGTTACCATGGAAACAACACAATTGAATGGCAAAATCAGGCATCAGAATAGCTTTATCTTAATCACCTTCAATTTTTCCATATGTTCCAAGTATTTTTCTCTGTTCAGTATGGAGTGAAAACAAAACAAACCAGTGGGCTGAAGGATGATACACTTCACTTGCACAACTTTTCAGGCATTGCCTTCCTGTTTTAGTAACAAATTCCTTCTGTTCCCATTATTACTTGGATAAAAAAGACAAGTAGTGGCCAAAGCATGTATGTACTTTATCTACATATCTTCAGAAGATATTGTAAGGCAGACATTTCCTACTGGAAACTTTAATACTTCAAGCACTGCATAAGCAATGGTGATCCCATAAAAGGTCTGTCACTGGTGCCACACTGTGTTTTATGAAAGGAGAATCGTTAGTTTGAGAGAGGACCCAAGATACCAGAGAACCTGTGGATACTTGTCAGTTGAGCATGGCCACTATTCTACAGCATTAAGATCTCTATCAAACAATGCTTTCTTCTATGAATACACATTTCATCTTATGAGAGAGCTTTTATTTGATTCCTTCTATTATGAGATGTTCTCGAAGGAAACAGAAAATGTACATGATAGAGTGCTGCATGTAAAGAACTCTTCTAATAATAGTGATGACTGGGCAAATGTGTCAAATGTACTTACATCCTGCAATTCAGATCAATACTTTTTTTTACGGTATCATTCAAGCTTATTGACTACCTAAAGGAACTAACAAAACATTCATAAACCATTATGCTCTCAGAATGAGAAAAGAATAACAAACAATAGTGAAAAAAGTCAGTGTTTAAGAATACAACATATAGTTGCTAAGCATATTTGCTATATTTAAGACTGACACTAGCACGAAAAAACACCAATGCAACTGTAAGCATATGATACATATTTAAACTGTGATCATGTCACATTCCATCTTTGTCATTCCACCACCTAAACTCTTGTTTTCTTATAGGTGGAGGTTTCTGTTTTCCTGTGTAACCAAGTAAAGTGCATTCTTAACACATCATATGTAATGATATGAAAAATCCTGCTCAGTCCCAGCTGCAAGTGAATCATCTCATGATTTCAGAGAAGAAAGGAACCAGTGTGGACTGCAAATGGGCAGATACAGGAAAGGGAGGAATTTCCAACAGATGAATTTCACTTACATCAGCTGGGAGAAACAAAGTTTTACTGAGAAATGCTTACAAGAAAATGAAAGACTTAGCTGACCTGCTGACAAAGTAAAGACAAAGCACAGGAGAAATGCTAATATGAGAAATAAAGGAAGAATAGAAAAGCTTACAGTGAGGACCTCTAAGTAGCCATAATATCTGTCTAGCAGAATTCAGGATACACAAAATGAAATTGACTTTGCTGTTGATAATGTTGGAAATAATGGGTAATAATAATGTTGATAATGGGTAAAGAAAGAGAAGGGAGGAAACACAGCAAATGAATAACACAACAAATAGAAATGAGAGAAGACTGTGAATGAGGGTACTGAGAAGTCCTGGTCACTCATGAAAGGCCAATGCATAACCAGTAAGCATGTGGGAAACAATGGTGGCTGGTCAAAAACAGTTTTGGTGGCGATCTCCTGGATGGATCAGCACTTAATGAAGAGAATGCTAAATGAATGGACATTTTGGTAAGAAGAGCAATCACTTCAGGAAAGCAAACCAGAAAGAACATGTCAAAACTAGGAAGAGGAAAGAGGTCAACTGAATGGTGATAGGAAGGTTTATTAGTATTTTAATCAGTTTTGTGTATAAAACACTGCTATGTGTATAAATAGCTCTGCTTCCATTTTTGAGGTCTTACTGGACCGAATGAAATATTTTTCAATAACTGCAAAGCATGAATACCAGTCTGTGTAGTCAGCTGCTGATAAACCTGAAAATTAATTCTAACTGGGAAAGCAGGAAATCACAGGCTAAAAATGTTACCCGAGGCAGGTCTCATTTGCAAAAGTAACAGCAATATAAAAGCATATTACATAAAAGCCAAAGCAATTAATATCTATACAACAAAGTGCATAAAGAAGTAGTTCATACATGATGAGAACTATGGCTATTAAACTAGTCTATTAATCTATAAAACAAACTTTATAATCAGTCCAGCAATTTTTCAGTCTCAAATTATCCATTTCATGGGAGTCTAATTAGATTTGTGTTTCAGTTCTGGGAATACCATTGTATACACATTTTCTACTGCTTTATAGGCCATAACAAGTTGTTCCCAGGACACTTAACAGACAACTCACATTTTCATCATTCAATGGAGCCTTGAGTACGTTTAGGGCACATCCTGCAGAGCTGTTCATTGCAGTGGTTCAAGGACACCTGGTGCTGTGGAACAAATGCTTTATTTACAAATACAGATTTAATGAGTTTCTGACGTGCAGCAAGATATCCTTTGATCCTGAAAAAGAATAGCTGATACATACTAGTGTGATGCAGAGAGGAAGATTTAAACCAGGACATGTCGTAGCTATCAAAAGCATCCCAGTGCTATAGGACTGAAGTAAGAGTGCTTTGATAAACAATCCACTGGGACTGTAATGTCATTTTAACACCTCCCAAGGAAAATCATGGATAAATGACAGCACGTAAGCATCCAAGTCACTAATGTGATAGCTCAGAGCAGACAATTCTCCTTGATAATGGTGTTCTAGTGTTGGACAAAGTTGAGCTTTATGGCATTTGGGTGCCTACTAGTGTTTTTCAGAATCGCTTACAAAGTCTATTTATAATCCCTCCAGCATTGCTGGGATGTTATACTGAAGTTGTATAGCATTTCTGTACCCCTGTTTGTGCCCAGTTTATTTGATCTGGTTGATTATGTAGCTATATTCAGTCACGTCAGTGCCAATGAGTAGTGGCAAAAGAGCTGGTGACCTCCACTACCATTTAGTCACAGACCAGTTCCGTGTCCTTATGTGTGCATTGCAAATCCAGCACCCTCCCTCACCAGGGGGTTTGGTCCATGGGAATAATGCATCTACATTTCAATAACACATTGTTTACATGACAAGCAGCCGATTCACCCACTTGAGAAATGGGCTACGTTCAAGAAAGGTATTAATAAAGAGACTCTTTTTGGTGGAATGTTTAAAAAAATAAATGCCATACATTCGCATATGCCAACTTAAAATTCAAAATACTTGAGAATTACAAGTACTTATGAAAATAATGAGGTTTTGTGTTCACAGGAAGCTATACAATGATTCTGCTGTATATATTTATGAAGTACTGCTGTTTGCCTTGCAGCAAGCTTATAGAGGCTTCAAGGGAAAATCAGAGCCTATGCTGAGTACTGCCTACACAAAACTAGCTTGGAGACAGATCAGATTCATGGCACAAGCAACCTACTTCAGACAATATACAGGAAGTAGAAAAAAAAAAATTGGTGAGGAAGTCACAGTTATCCTCTGTCCCATGTAAGATCACTCCTTGATCTGACGTTTGTGAAAGCTCGTTACTTGCTGATTCACGTGATATTAGCCTGTTTTCTTACATGAAAAATATTTCATATTGCAAACATTGAGACTTATTACAATGTGAAGGAAACATACGGTAGTAACCCTGGTCTCACTCATCATTCTGGGGAAAAAAACAGGTTTGGCTTAGGTACTGAACTATGTTTACTTCTTGTGCATATAGGTTCAAAGCAATTAATACCTGCTACTGGACAATTTCAGTTATTCAGTAAAATAAATGATACTTTGGAAGGCATCCTTCTCATTTAGAGTTTCCATGTATTTAATATTTTCTCTGTTTAGATAAGCATCTTGGCAGGCACATATCTCAGCCCAGTACAGATCCTATTATCACACATCAGAGTTAGAAAGTCATGGTAAAAATTTGTGTCTTCTAACATCGAAAAAGAACTTTATTAGAATGAAGAAAATTGCAGGCAGACCACTTATTTTTCTTTCCTTCTCTGAAGAGCTTCAGTCTAACGTATCTTCACTCCACACTTCCCTCCAGGCTTTGTAATTATAGCCAAGTAACATATAGTTCATATGTCTTTATATCCCTTGTGTTCTTTTTCAAGCCTCAGTATCCCTCCATCATTCTCCAGAATTTTACATTCTCTTTTATCTTACCTGTTCTTAATGTCTTTGAATTTCCACTCATCTCTGCGATTTCTCTGTCCTGCTTTTTCCTGCATCTCTCTCAAACCTCCAATGACAATTTTAGCAACAATTTTCATGGTAACTGTGAGCAAGCCAGCAGGGCTTTCAGATTCAAGGAGAAGGGAACACCATCCCTCTTAGGGCATCTTATGCATCATAGCTCCAGGCTGTGCTGTTGGAAGACTTTGGTATAAGTGATCCAGACACAGCCCTCACCTCAGACACTTCTGTTTCTGGCTCCTGGATGACAACCTCAATGCAGAGAAGAATTTAGACAAGGGACAGAAATTTAGGAGGAAAAAAATTAGGTGTAGCAGCAGAGAATATTTAGAATAGGAGGAAGAAAACAGTGGAGATAAAATGAACAATAAGGAGAAAAAGGAAGAAGGTGAAATAAATGGAAAGAAGGGGAAGGGAAAACTGATGATTGTTTAAATACCAGCAGATTTTGCTCTATTGCCTCTAGTAAGTTCTCTGCTAATTCTTAATCAGAGTTGTCTGACTGTCACTCATTTCAGACCTCAGACCTCTATTACAAAAGGTAATCCCATAAGGGTATGCGTAATTAGATGAAACACCCAAGAATGACAGCAACTCTGGCCCACACAGCAACCATGTGCAGAGCAGCACATTCACCTTAGCTCCCAAGAGAATCCTTTCTGAAAATCTATTTCATATTCACCCTGACATCCCCAAAGAAAAACTGCCCTAAAAGATAATTTATCAAACTCTGATAAATAAGGAGGTATCAGAGTTAAAGATGTCTGTGAATCTTTAATCCCTTCTTTAATTAGGATACTGGCTTTAGTTATACAATCATACGTATTTTTCTCCTTGACCCTTGCTTCATTATGTGCAAAGAATGAGCTTTTTAGTGTAGTCTTTTAGCTTCATTCAGAATGTGGTCTATTTACTTTCCACTATAAAGTCTCAGCCATACATTTTCTGCTGGCCTGTTCTGTGGCTCTCATAGCACATACATGTTTCACAAATATTCCTCTCCCCAACACTTCCCTGAAAGAATGAAGTTTTATCCTTTCCATCCTTCAGCTGGGAAACTCAGGCTGTATGATATGAGTATCTGAGACTTCAGACTGATGCATCTGAGTAGCTCACAATGGGCAACATTTCATACTTTCAAAGAGCAGTTCCCTGCAGCTTCAGATACAGTTGCGAATGTTTAAACGTTTCTGCAAATCAGCCTGCGAGATCTCAAGCTGGACAATGAAAACAGACAACAAAATAACCACCTGGGAAAGATGTGATTAAAGGAACTTGCCACACAGGAACTCTGCAGTGGAGACCAACTCTAGTTCTCCAAAGCAGCTACTGTCTAGTGATGAGATCTCCCTAGTGTTTCCCTTGGCACCAGGGTTTTATGATAAGAAGTGTCATGCAGCTGAGATAACTAGCAGCGCTGCTGGCACATCACAGGTACTAAAATGTGCTCTTTGCTCATGTAAAATCCCCTATTGTGCCTGAAAAGCAAGAGTGGACTATACGAAACAGTACTCTGAAGAACATTGTGCCTTTTCTCATTTCTGAAGCAGTTAGAAACACTGAACGCCTCCTTATTAGATTTAACTAGAAGAAAATGTCTAGCAAAAAACACTGTGACTCTCACTGTGTCACCAGGCACCACGTATTGAAGAAAACCCACCCGAAAACAACAGAGCACATTTTTCAAGGCAAGATATTTCCGCTGAACTGAAATCCATACTTATAGAGAGGGGAATAAAATAAGGAAAAACAGGCACTGGGAAGTGCCCTAGGATAAATAACAAAGAACTTCATTCTATACCATGAATAAAACAATGCACCTCCACATTTTTCAGGTCCTCTAGCTGAACTCACATTGCAAGTCACTTTAAAGACCACTGCTCTTTTAAAACCATAAAGTATTATTCTTCCTCCCAGGCTTTATGAAACGTGGCTCACTGACCACATGACACTTTCTTGCTTGCTTCTGAGAAATTCAGTTATGCTGTCTGCTTAAATACTTTTAGCCATTAGCTCTGGTAGCAACCTTCTGTCTCTTACTGGCTGTGCATATTTTCTGGAGTGGATGAGATTTCCAGACTGTCCTAACAGGGAGTTTACTCCTAATAAGTTGATATACACCCCTACCAAGGATTCTCATCTCCTGGCTTGTGTAGCACATCTCAAGACTGTTGACCTAGAAATCACAGAGCCAGATTCATCTGTTTTGTATTATCAGACGCATCATTTTTGTTATTCCTAACATATTAGTTTTCCTATCAGGGACATATTTTTCCAGCTGAATTTGGTTCTCACATCATTTGTTTGACATGCAGGTTCTTATGTATTTTTGTGCTCTTTAAAAAAAATAAAGTAAATAAAGACTGAAAAATGTGAGCTGTTCTTTTTCACTTAATATTAAGAGCAAATATGAATCTTCTCATTTTTCATTTTCCTAGTTGCTATATGGTACATTATTCTCATATTTTTAATGTGTATTATTGTTTCACTCCATTCTTTTTCTTGTTCCAGATGCTCTGGCTGTGAAGAATCCATGCTTGTCTGTACTTGCATCCATATTCATCTTCACAGAGAAACACTGGAACACATTGTGATGGATGTTATAACTCTATCGTTGCTTGCTCAAAATGTCCTGTGTATTAATTATATCTGTGTTTTGTGCAGACATATTTGTGTTTTGTTAAGAACACTTTTGCTGGCTACTGCCTTGTCACTGCTGCTGCTGTCCTCTCATTAGAAAGAAAGAGGAGATTGCTCCCCAGCCAGAGTGACCCACAGGAGCTTCTAGAGGGATACTGATGGCCAGGACAGGAGACAGAGAGGAAAGAGGTAGAAACACAGGCTTAGAGAGTAACTCAATTTGGAAGGGACCACGTCTGAGATCAGACCATATTGCTCAGGGATTTCTCCATCTTGGGTTCTGCAGTGATGCCTCTGAAATGATGGAGAGAAGGAAAATTGTCTTAGAGCCCCCCTCCCAAAATTTGCTGAGATGTTATTTCAATTCAGAGAGCCATGGAAAGGTTCTGAACTAGGAAGCAGGGAAACCGCTTTGCAAGAGTCCATTAAGCCAGAACGTTTTCAAGATTATTATTTTAATCTCTTTATTTTCTGTATTTTATTTATTTCAAGTGCTGCCTTTTTCCAGGCTGTTGTTTTCATGTTCAGGTAAATCAGGCTTTAGAAACTGGGAGAAGTTTGTGTCTTTTGATGTCTCTACCTCAAAAGAAAGAAAGGCACTTTTACCCTTTGTCTTGAGCAATGCTGGCTCCCATTACAAACATGCGTTTACCAGACAGGTTATTCTAGAGCCAAGTAGTACAGCTTCAGTTTTATAGATGGGTATTTGTGCATCTGAGAAGTTCGTTTTTAAACAAACCTCCATTCTAGCCTTGACATTAGTGCTGTCATTATGAAGGGATGTTCATCAGGCAGACACTCATAACTAGTATTGAGAAGTAGGCAAAAATCAGGCTTAAAAAGCAAGGCAAACCAGACCCTAGAGAAGTTAAGAAGGGTATCAAGTGAAAAGCAGAAAAAGAGAAACCTGGACAGAAGGTCTCTAGAGTAAACGGCTCAAGGAGCAAAGGGAGGAAACCTAAGTAAGTCTGAGTCTAAGCTAAGAAGCAGACAGACCTAGAGCAAGGCTGAGACAGAGCTAAGCTCAGCAGACAGGACCAAAGTACAATCAAGTAATACACTAAGAAAGCAAGACCAAGTGGTGAGATGCCTACCCAAGACACCAACAAGCAAAGTGCTGGGGTTAAACCCCCAGTCCTGAATGATGGTGAGCATATGGATGATATCCACAACCAGGCAAGAGAGACCCTCCTGATTGGCTTTCACCTAGGATCTGGCCAGCCTTGGGTGGGAACTGATTATCAGATCACCACCAAGTGCCCCCACCTGACTTGGAGGTGGGGCAAGAAGCCACCTCTATGACTGCTTGCAGTTGGGTTGTCTGGTGCATGTGTTGTGTGAGGATTCTGGCTATTGGAATGGTTCCCTGACTCTTCATAGCAAGTGGAGTTCCCAGGATAGTAGAGAAAGATGAGTTTCTCTTTGAGAACCGTCTGCATAATTGGGCTCCTCATCTGGCTGTTTCCATCTCCCGTGGCATGGTTCCTTGGCCAGCTTGCTTCCTTCTGCACATCCTGTGTTGTGAGTGAATACATTGGTCTATTCATTCCTCCAGTGGTGGGCCACCCTGGATCTTTGTTGCATGATTTGAATAGAGGAAGAACTTTGGTTGTTGGTTTGTCCATTGATGATAATATCATTCTATGTTGGGCAAGCAGTCAGCAGAAGAACAAGCCACCAGCTAGTTTCAGAAATCCATTAAAAGGAATGACTTAAGCATCCTTGAAACTTTACAAATACTGAAAAAAACCCAAAAGGGATCATAGAATTTTCATATCTAACAGACAGGGTGGCTGGAACAAAAAAAATTAAATTAGCTCATTAAGAATTACCCTGGTGCTATTAGGGCCATTTCTGTTTAGACTAAAATCTTGTCAATAAAACTGTACATGAAAAATTTGCTCTTTGGAGTAGAGTGAATATATGCCACACACAAAAAAAAGTATGTGCCAAAGCACATCCACGTGTATGTTCTATTCAGTACTCATCTGAGTAATTTTAAATGTTATGGCAGCATATAAAAGGACATCACTTAACTCATTGCTTTTTCAGTGATAAAGTTTCCTGCCATCTAGTATCAGGCAATTATCAACTATAAATTTACATGTGTGTCTAATGCTACTCTGCTTGAGAAGGCTACTCATGTAGTTTAAAGACACTTGCCGCTCTGTGCTGGATGTGTGTCTTTAATATCCACTCCTCTTTCAATCAGGTTTCCTCATGAAGAAGGGCTTTTGAGATCATACTGTAGTATTCATGCAGGCATACATCTGTCAATCCACAGTTCAATAGCTATTGAACCCATTGGCAAATTTCAAGCACATTTGGCAAAATGGAGCTAGCTTAACACACAAAGTTTCTGTACATCAAATTAAAACAGGCAGCTAAGCAGAGGAAATAGTTTATTGAAGTTACTGGTATTTCCATCCCCCTCCTCTGCCATTGAAGGAAAGGCTGTATCATGAACACTTTTAAGTCTACAGAATTCATATTAGAAATCTATTGTGGATGCCTCAACACAGAAAAAAGCTTCACAGTTTGCCATTTTTTAGACGCTGGAAAATTCAAGCAGACAATACCATTCCACAAGGCTACAATAGTTCCCATGCTCTTAAGTCTCTGTGCTGCACATTAAGAATTATTACTAACAGCAAACCGTTCCTTCAAAAAATTACAAATGTGAAGAGCTTTGCCCTTAGACTTCTGGTTGTAAAAAATATTCTCTTCTCTTGCGCTATATAAAAGCTGAAGTATTCAGCTTAAAGGCAAACAACAAAGCACGTACTGAAGCAGCATAGTAGCTTCTCTGATTTTGAGTGATCAGCTAATACTTCCAGTTTAGTTACTGCTTTGATTACATGGGAACTTTCTCTGTATTTCTTTCCCAGTGTTGACATAATGGAAATCTCACAAAGCTTGACAGCCTGGTAGCAAGCAGTGTTCCAGAGGGACCTTCCTCTGGGCCCTATAGCATTTGGCAGACATTCATAAATAGGACCTGTTTCCTCTAGGTTTTGAGCAAAATGTCTTCCACTCAAATAATGATTTAGCTAACAGCAAAACGCCAGAACCATCCTTTAACCAACTAAGAGATCCTCTTTGTAATTGTGATGGAGTTATTTTAACAAAACTTTAAAAAAATTAGTCTGAGAGCATTTTATGTCCAAAACCCTCAAAGAATGGAAACTCATGAGACAAAACCTTGAAGCATTATTTTAGTAGTATTTTTAGCAAGTAAGAGGTCTAAGAGCCTGGTTTTCTTTTCCTTAATTTCCTTATGCATTAGGAACAGTTGACCTCTAAGCCAAAAAAAAAATAGTATCTAAAGCAAGTAAGAGAATGCCTCATTTGCTGTTTTAGGCATATTTAAAGAAAAATCACTGGGTGTAAGGTAATTGAGTATTTTTGTAGTGCATTTCTTATAAAATCTTGCTGAGGTACTTTGCTCTCTCCCAAGGAACAGTCAGGAACACAAACGCAACTTCAATTCTTTTTAATTTGGTTTATAACAGGCTGTTATTGTCCTGAGCTGAGGCTGGAGCTCAGCTGTAAACCGAAAATCCTGTACCTGTTTAAGAGCTGTCTCGTGGAGTGTGTTCATGTGAAGTCTTTGGAATTAAGAGGAATGAATGGTATGTAAACAGCACAATGAATGTACAATGTCACCTTTTAAGAGTATCTGTCTTAGCTCGGTTTGCCTTATTTAGGAATGGAACTGGCAATATTCACTGAAGATTAGAAATGTATCTTCTATACTATACACTATACTTCCCAGAGGGGCTCTTGATTTCAGAAAAGAGGATCAAAATAGCCGTTAAAGCTTAGCAAATTTTAAGGAAGAAAAATCTTCACACACCACATTTCTGCAACGTTTTTGAGTACTTTCAACTTTACTACCAATTTCACTAATATAAATTTGGCATAAAATCCCTGTTGCATGGAAGTTTATGTCCACCTATATCCATTTTACTTTCTTTTTAAGGAGGGCTAAATACACCTGAAGAGACTCGTTACTACTGGCATGAAATCGTGGAAGTTAAAGCTGAGGCGAGATCCCACCAGCAGCCTCAGTGTTATGCATTTGAATATCTGGAATTTGTGTGTTTTTTCTACTCATTGTTTCTAGTGCTTCAAGGAACAGACTTTTCTTTGGCCTAGCAAGGGCTAGATTTCATCCATTACATCCTTTTTCCTCTTTCTCAGCTTTCACTAGCAGTTGTTAAAACAGTCTTTATATAACAAGTATTGAAGACCATTTTCCTCTTCTAGATAAGAAATGCTTTTCGTTGTGTTTTCTTTTAATTTTCTGATGGTGACACTGCAACAGCTCTATATGTACTCATGGAAAATGGTTTGCTAATCTGCAAATAACCCTGTTTTAAATTACCATTCTTCCTTTTGAAATATGAATAAACATTACATATATTGAACCAATACAGACATCAGTAGGAAATTATCACCCTAATCACCAGATGCACACACACTTTAACAGATTTCAGGGACAAGATGACTTTTTCAGCATAGTGGTGGTCTCTGTAAATAGTGTGCACAGTAAAGGGGCAAATCATTGGCTGTCTTGCTTAAATATACTGCAGATTTTTCCTGTTTCTGCAATAATTTGGCTTCAATATGGTTGTGCCAGGGGAATTTTCAGTTGGATATTAGGAAGAATTTATTTCCTGAAAGAGTGGTGAGGCACTGAAACAGGCTGCCCAGGGAGGTGATGGAGTCACCATTCCTGGAGGGGTTCAAAAAACATGTGGATGTGGCACTTGGGGACACGGTTTAGTGGTCATGGTAGTGTTGAGTTGATGGTTGGACTTGATGATCTTAGAGGTCTTTTCCAACCTTCATGATTCTGTGATTTGCTGCTTAGCAGTGGGGAGCAGGCACCAGGCTGTTAGTGACCAGATTCAGGTTCAGGGTCAGCAGGGTTTAATTTCTGACGCAACAGTGCTGGAACCTTGTGAAACGCCTGTGAAATCTTGCAAACATTCCTATCTTTTGTGAGGTATTTGCCACTCTGGGTCAACATGCTCCAAGTGGGGTGTTTCATGTACTTCTTGTCTGAGCCCACTGCTTAACATCTCC
>NW_008596685.1:0-276 GCF_000691845.1 Merops nubicus | reverse complement strand
GCCCCGCCATAACGGGGGTTCAGAGCCCGAGTATCTGTCAGCAGGGAAGGCAGATCTGGGGTTCCCCCTCTGGGCTTTGCCCAGAGCCGAACCAAGCCCGCGGACTCTCCCAGTGGAACCCGCACGTTTCCCGTGAGACCCGCAGGAGCGTTTCCACACTCAGTAGGCCTCAGGGAGGCCGTCGCCCGGCTTCACCCCCTCAGTGGTACAAGTCCCGCAGGGCTCCGCTCGCCCCGCGGGCCCTGCCCGGGCGCGAAGGGCGGTGGCGGCGCTAGG
>NW_008596684.1:15314-40189 GCF_000691845.1 Merops nubicus | reverse complement strand
TCTCTGGAGGTCCCTTCCAACCCATAATATTCCGTGATTCTGTGAAACTAGGGTAAGTAAGGATTGTGCAATACATGAGCAAAGATTATTCTCCAAATTAATAAAACCAATATTATTAACTAGTATAAATATATACCCTGATCATAGATGCTTGTAAGAAATGAATGTACATCCAACTATCAAACAACTGGATTATTACATATGTATGTGTAAAATTTAAAAAAGATTTTTTTCTTAAAGAACAACAGGAAAGAAAAAGAGTGAGCAGGTTATTCTGTCATCAATCTCGTCTCTGTGTGATTAGAAGGTCAATATGTCTATTGCAACAAAAAAAAATATATTGTGAGAAATTATGTCACCTCCTTCATGTAGTGCAAGGTCACTGATCCCACTATGGAAGAAAGCTGACAATTTCTATGTAAGACTGACTGACAGCATATATGCCGTTGAATATTGTGTCCACCGTCAAAAGATCAGTGAAAACCAAATAGCTTTAGCACTATGATTTTAGAGTCAAGAGCAAAGTAAAGTCACATCCAGTGTTCATGAGAAATGGCATCTGAAACATTTAATCGCATATTAATAACTTTTAATAACCTTTTTTATTACATTAATAACCCTTTCTGAGACAGTCGATGGAGTTTGTATATGGCACACAGTTTAATCCTAAAGTTTTCAGTGTAACTGAAAATCTGGAGCTGCTGGAGTAGTTTATATAGGACAACAGGAAGAGAAAACAATAAATGTGAGCAGCACAGTGCCATAAAGAGCTATACTGTGTTGATTTCTACCTCACTTTTCTATGGGGTTTGGGTGAGGGGATTTGATTTCAACTGTAAGTCTCAGAAGAGTTGGTGCTCTCAAGCACAAAGGTCCCTTACCTTCCAGCTGTCCATGGCACTCACTTAAAATACATCTCATAATTGTCGTTGTACCTCTGGAGCAGTCTCACAATCACGGTACCTTGTTACTATCCTTGAAAAATGTTGCAGAGCTCCATCAGGCTTATTTGAACAATGCATGAGTACTTAAGAAGTCAATTACTATTCAAGTGGAAGAAGAACTAGTTGGACAACACATCAGTTTTGGAATAAGTGATATTAGGTGCCATATCTGAAAAGTAAAACTTTGGGTTATAAAACAGAAAGGAGATTAATTTAATGAAAGACACTCACAAAACTTCCAGTACTCCTTGGTATTCTCTAGGTTAGAAATAACACAATGTTGTGGTTTGAGGCTTGGGGGCGGGACAGGCGACAACTAGGACCCTGAGGGCCCCAGGGGGATCAGTTATTCCCTCCCCCTTCCTCTCCACACTCGTTAAAGAGGCAGGAGGTGGGTGGTCCAGGGGGGACAGCACAGTGGGGCTGCATCCGCGCAGTTCTGAGCAATCCTGCGCCAGCTGAGATCGGGTTTTGTATAGCTTGTATTTACTTTGTTTTCCCCCCATCTTTGTGTATAGGTCTATATATCTGTATCTACCTCCCTTCTTGTTTTCTGTTCCCTGTTAAAAAAGATACTTTATTTTTATTATCTTCCAATCAGTACAAAGTCTCTCTTACTCCTGACTTCCTTTTTTATCTCCCCATCTGGGGCAGAACTGAGGGATAGGGAGGGGGAGCACAGACTGTGCTTCGTGGGGTCCTGCCCTGAGCCCTTAAATGGAGACAAACAAAAACTTTTCACTGCATTCCAGATAGAAGCAAAAGAGGATGTGAATGTACATTTTTCAATTTTAAGTTATCTAGACTGCTTTTGAACTAGAAAAGGAACCATGGTTAGAGGTTTCTCAAATTATTATTGTATCAAAAATGTATCATCCTCTGTAACTTTTATCAAGCAAAAACTCAGAAGCAGCATTAACATGAAGTTTTAAGAGTGCAGATGGGAAACCGAAAACACTATTCACAAACTTTATTCTACTTTAATCTCTAAATAAAGGCATTGATACAAACACACATGAATGGAGTCATGTATGTATATTTCCGTAAGTGTACTTTCAGTGCTACATTTTTCATAAGCATCATTAAAAAGTTTCAAAGCTATCTGTGCATTTGATTGTCAGAAGATGCAATAACAAATAAGTGTTCTTAAACTGTATCTGAAAGGGAGAGATAAGGTTATGAGAGAAATGCAACCTATATTTCCATAATTTAATCCATGGTTACTAAAATATAAAACAATTGCGTGATTACCGTTTCTTGTAAATACATAGAAACACTCACCAAATCCCCCAAAATCTGGAATGTAGTATATGAAATAACCTGCAGTTCACATCTTGAAATACAAAAATGAAATATTTCAGAGGAATAACTCAGCCAAGGTTAATACAAAATAGTTATTTGCAGAAGAAAGTCACGGCTAATTTTTGTGAGATTCTGATTGAATCAACATTCTTCTTGCCTTTAATGTGCAATTTACACTGGACTCAGAATCAGTTGTATTTGTACCTCCACTGTTTGTTCTGAAAGAATGCAGCTGCTGAGGGTACTAACTGATTTTTTTAATTAATTCATAGTTATAATGTAGCCATGTTGCCAAGACTATATACTGTACATTGATAAAGTGTACTCAAACTTTATATGTATATATATAAATTAAATGTTTGGTATATATGGCTGGTATATTCTTGTGTTTAAATATAATGCCGCTTATAGATAAACAAAATATAAATGCTGCAGGTAATTTAAACACATACGTACTACAATAATCAAATCATGAGCATAAACATATAAGGTCAAAGGGTTTGAAAAAATACTTTAAAAACACCCAAAATTTGTGAATTTTAAGGATTTCAAAGTAGTACAGACTCCTTTTTTCCTATTGCTGAAGTCATTATACTTTGCGTGATACATCAAAATATTCATTACCTGTACTGAGGACTAGATATGACCTTGGAGTCTAATGATTTTAACAGTTACCTAGGATGAGGGAAAGTAGGTTTCCAGTTCATGCACTAATGAATGTTCATGCTCTATATTCAAAAATAATTGTACAAACCACATAAATATTCATTGGCGTTGAGAACTTGTCCCCTTGCAGATGAACATGCTCATCCTCAGGTGAAAGCCATGCTTGATTTTCTTGTCAGTCTGTGATTTGACCTCTCAGTTCCTCTAGCTACTCAGTTTAAGTGGTCGCTGCTTTAGCCACTCTTCAGTTCACTACTTATTTAGATTGGGCTTCTTCAAAAGAGAAAATTCACAGTGATTTATATCCACACTTTTTTTTAATATGTCCTGAGCTATTCCATGCCAGAAGGATATTGTATTTCCAATATCCTGTTGAACCTACAGTACTTTGGACATTGAAAAGTTTGGATCAAATTATAAGAGAGATCCAAATAAAGAAAAAGATGGCACATCAGAGAAAATGTATTCCCGTGAGTGAGATGAAAACCAAATCAGAGTGTTCATAGTCACCAAATACGTCTTGGATTTAACCCATTCTCCACAGGAGAAAGTTCATTTTGTGAACTGCAAGAAAATTAATCATCTGGATTACCAGATGGAGGTAAAGCTGAAGTTAGGATTTAACTTTTTTTTCATGTTTACACACTACTTTTTCCTACACATGGAAAACAAGTTGCAACTTTGCTTTTACTCTCTTCAGAATAGAATTTTCCAAGTAGTATGTTAACTTTAGCAGCAAGGTCAGTGACATTGTTGTAATGATCAATACTGATGTCTTTTTTTTTTTTTTTTTTTTAAAAATTCAGCAGTGTCACTCCCCATCCATTACATTTTTCACAGAAATGCTTTGCCAATTCTAGCAAGGCACACAAAGAATCTTTGTGCACAATTTATCATTAGAATTCCTAAGAGATACTGCAAAGTCTGTGCCAAAAAAAAAAAAAAGGATAATCGTCCTTCATGTTCAGTTCATTTTAGCCTATTTTCTAACCTCCCTTTTGGATGAGTCTAAGTTAGAATTGCGCTGTTAATGGATATCAGCTATGTGTGTTTCTTTAATTTTATTTTTTTTTTAAATCTGTCCCTAATCTCTGCTACAAACTGTAAAGTGTTCTGTGGTTATTTGAGAGGAGCAAGTTTGAAAGAAGAATGGAGAAGGTTAATTATGACAGCATACTTAATATTTTTCCCATTGAAGTAAATGGCAATTTTGTCATTTTGTGTAATAGAGCCAGGATTACACTAATTACAATTTTATAATCTCCCCATTAGAGAAGCACAAGAGCAATTCCATGAAAACATATTGCTTAACATTAAAACACCTGTTGATGGAATCCATAAAATAGAACTTTAGATGTCCAAAACATGAGATATGTAAAGTCATGTTATATCGTGCAGTATCTGTGCTTTTCTGGAGCTATCATAATCACTCTCATTAGGTAAAATTCACTCTTTTCCAGATTTTCATCTCACAAAATCTCGATCATCTCTCAAACCATGTCTAAAATATACTGAGTGGAATGCCTAGATAGATTTGTTTCCCCCTTCCTAATGCAGAAATTTTAGATTATTATGAGAAGAAAGAGCTCAGCATTAATTTAGAACATAAAAATTGTAGATGTGGGGTTAAAGAGACCACTGGAAAGTTTGGTCTTCAAACCATTTACTGTTTAATCTGTATTTTTTTTTTTTTGTTTTAAAATAAATTTGCACTATTTTACCCCATGATTACACATAAATAAATGAAAAAATACATGTATTATCATAACATTAGAGAAAAAAAAAATAATCCTTCCAGATGTAGTCTTTGTATTGCTCACCCACACGGGGGTCCTTAATGCACTTTTAAATTACCACAGAGGTGTGCTTTCTGGGTTATGTTTTTAAGGGGCTACATTTTCACTTCATGAGTTAACAAATCTAACTCAGGAGAAAATTTAATGTTTCTAAATATCTATGAAAAGGTCAGTAAAAGAACCTTCATAAAAAAAAAAAAAAAAAAAGAAAAAAGAAAAAAAAGAAATAAACCCCTCACTCTACCAATCTAGCTCGTTTCAGTTATCAAACTGATGCCATATGGAAGATAGCTCTTTTAGCTTTTTTTTAAGCCCAAATTACATTGTAGAGAGATTATTAATAGAGGGATCGGTCTCCACAGCAGTTTCACTTCCATGCAGGTTTTCTGCGATCTATAGATTTGGAAGGAATCATATCTGTTATGATGTCCAACCATATCAAAATTTCTACTCTTCAGTCCTCCACATTAATTCATTAATATGGATATTTCTAAACACACATTTCCTTACCTCTCAAGAAACTGTAACAATAACTTTTACATTCTCCCTGCCAACTTGGACTTAAGACCTTATTTCTTTCTTTTCAGAATGACAGAATTTTTTACAAATAAGGCAGGTAATTTAAAAGTACAAATTGTCAGGCATTCTGTAGATAGCCACTGTTTAACTAATTTTTCTTGCTTCTCCCCAAACAGCTAAACTTCTATGCTGGATTTTTATCCTCACTTTTTCTGTTAAGCTGACGAAAAGGCATATATTCATAAGCTAGAACATGGATATAAAACAAAATTGCATGTATTGTATGCTCATAATTACACTTAGCTTAAAAATCCCAGAAGTTTCTATAAGCTACTTAAATGCACATACAGCCTGTGCATATCTTCAAGTAGACAGTGATGCATCAATATTGAAGTGACTTTTTGGTCACGTTATTTTAATGATGTCTCTTATAAATAAAAAAAATCTAAAGTAGAACTGCGGATATTAAATCACAAAATGAAAGTTTTAATGTCATATCATATCAATATTCACACTAAATCATCACCTTTTTGGCTGGCTGCACACCCCAATAAGAAGGATACTGCCATCAGTAATCAGCACACAGACCAGATCTTTCCCTCCAGTTCTAAATTATACATGGAGGATATGAGGTGGCTAACCACCAGAGGAACAAAGAAATTGATACATTCCCTCATGGTGTAGGATGAAGTGAAGATAGGAGCAAACCAACTTAGAAACCAGGTGACCAATCCAATTCCAATCACATAGCACGAGCCAAAAAACAGCACCATTATTATAGAAATAATCCTCTCCCTGCTCCTGGTTGTGTTGGTGTCCCACCACCCCTGGGAGCTCTACTAACAAGAGACAGTCAGGGAGCCCCTATAAAATCCTTTATAGCACACTCACTACCTAAGTAAGCATGCACATTCTTTGGGAGCAGATACAGCCTTTATGCTGCTAGCTATAAAGGCAGGACACCTGATGTTAATGCTGAAGGCAGGGCACCTGGTGGTGACCTCTTAATTGGTTCCCGTCCAAGGACGGTTTTTCGTGCCTGATTGTGGGCATCATCCACAACTCTCATTCAGGGTTGGGGGCTTAGACTCCTGCACTTCAAATCCTTAAAGCTGTAAAAAATTGTCCATCTCTTCAAATATTCTTCATTTGTACACTACAAGTTTTTGTAGTATTGTGACAATCTGTTGTGATATAGATGCTTTTTTGGGTCAACTTGGCAACTGAAGACAAAATTCTAACTAGCGAAGCAATTCTTCTGTATTTGCTCATATACACACAGACTACATATACAAAAACATACAGTAAGGCCCACTGGAGCACTATATATTGAGGTTATAGTGGTCCAAACTAAACATTATTATACATTTTTAAGAGTGTACCATAGGTACTAAGACTGAAAAGATTTGAACCAGATTTTCAGGGAGATCAGGCTATTTCTGTACTTGTTTTAAAGAAGATGACTCAGGTCCAGCTGCATAGCTTCCTGGTCACACCGGACATAAGGCAGGTTTCTGTAAAGCTGCTCTTCAGCTGGGGGGGATTGACTACACACCAGGGGAGGAAACAGGAGACTATCTCAGAGTCTTGTAAAATCTCATTACTGTGAAATATGTTTTTCATTGGTCAAGAAGAAATTAAAACTCTAAATTTGCAAATCCTTTTTTTTTTTTTTTAGTTTAATTTAGTGAAAGTGAGAGCTACTAATAGTGATCATAATGGAACCATATGCTAAAATAGAAAAGAAATCAAAGGCATAGTTCTGCGACTATGCCTGAGATTCATCATTTCAGATGCGCTATTTTAACACGCAAGATGTTGAACACATACTCTGCACATCCGCACTGCAATGTTTAAATACCATATTTTCATATTTTTGTGTTTGTACCTTAGCACAAAGCAACGGGATAAACTTTGCAATACATTGCCTACATAAGTAAGCAAACCACAGTGTTGAATCAGACAGAGGTGGGCTTTTTTCTGTGTGTTTACTTTACAAATGAGTTCAGATGAAGAATAACGGGTTCTGATGAAACTTTAATGATGAAAGGGGCACTTGGAAATTGAACAGCCATAATTTCTCCCTGTAAAAGTATGAATCCTACAATAAGTACTCCTGGAAAGCTGCAGCAATTTAGGGATGCTGCAACACTCCAGGAATGTAAAACCAAGTGACATCTTCCTCTGCATTGCAAAAACGTGCAATTGTCAGTACTTAAGAACCGACAAATCTGTTTATTGTTGAAGGCACAAAAGGAACTAAAGACCCTGCGAGAACATGGGCAGGAAGAACATCATCAGCACTGCTTTCTTGTCAGTGCCTGGAAGATGCAGATTGCTCTGTGATAGAATTCGCCATTCTTTCCGAATTAAAAGGTGAGTTATGTTTTAGTGAAAGCTGAACATTTAGATAACAGGGAAATTTGGCAATGCAGCTGTGTGGAATCACTATTACTGGAATTCATCCATCCATCCATCCATCCATCTCTTAAATCCCTTCCCTAAAGAAGCTGCATGGCAAAAATCCCATAAATTCTGCCATACTGCAATAAAAGTAAACTGGTGTCTTACTACAGCTCCCCAACAATCATAGTAAATACCTCCCTGAAACTGGATCTTACAGAAAAACCTCTATGGTAAGAGTCAAGCATAGGCAGGCAATGAAATGTTATCAGAGAACCAGGGAGGAGTAAGAGACAGTTTGAAAAGCGTTTAAGCATATAGCTTGGTCTGGTACTCCAGACCAGAAGACAGAGTTTCAGCACTTGTGCTGAGGCATAGGAAAAAATCCTTGGACTTATGTGCTTGACATTTCTTGTAATATCCCTGTCATAGTAATCATAGCTGTACCAGAACAAGTCCCGCTCCTTTGTTGTCTTATTACATTTTTTTTTTTTTTTTTTTAAACTTCATTGATTTTCCTTAGCTTGGAAAAGTAAAGTCACAAATAAATTTTTTAATAAAAGACACAAATAAATTTTCACCCAACTCTATCAGTTAGTTAAATTGGATTTCAGGGGGGTTAAACTCAAGCAGACACAGCTCTGAAAAACATACAAACCTAATAATATATCCTGAAAATGTTATCTGTGTAAGCTATCAGTCCTGTGGTTATTGTTTTCAGGATGTTTTCTGCCTGTCAATTATAATTTGCTTGTGTATTGTTAGTTAAGATGTATTTTGAACATTTGAAATTATTTACATGTTTAGTTAGCATATCAATTGCTTTTTTTTTTTTTTAAAAAAAAAAAAGGCTACTGTAAATAGGAAAGTTCCTTTTAAATACTTCCTGCTGTCCATTGTCTTTCCCTGTGACTCTCCATGTGTTTTTGTAGTGGGCTTTAAATCTAAAACATATAGGTCTGGAAAGGCAACTTTATGTGCATTCATATTATTAAGCAGTATATAATTAGTTTACAAAAAAATCCAACTACTAAAACATCTCTGCTTTCTCTGTCATTGCTGATATTTATAACTGGCACTTGGAATATAATATGGATCATTACTTTCTCAGGGTTTTACACATTAGCTACAGTTATGGGATTACTCCAGTGTTTCTTGATTGCTCAGATGTAAAATATTTTTGAGTTGAACATATATAGAAAAATTCTGTCCATCACATTTGTCTTATTTTAATAGAATATAAAGTCTTACATCACCTTAAAGATGTGTTAATTTCTGTCTTATACTTATCTGTCTTTTGGTACAATTCTAATACTAGCCACGATACATTATTTTTACTAAGCCAACCATCCCTAGTCTATAAACATCTGCAAACTTTTCATGGATTTTAAAAGCAAGCCATTTTTGTGTATTGCTTTATAACATTTCATGCCGCCATTTATTTAAAAGCAAATCCCCAAGGTGAATAAAAAAAAATAAAATTATTGATCTTCAGAAATTCAGAACCCCAAATGACAGCTCTTTAAAATATTTACAAAATAGCTATTATTCTGTATAGGAAGGATACATTACTTTTGTGACTCTTTAAAATTTTATTCTCTTTTTTATGCAATCTCAGGCTAGAAATTTCTACTCTTTGCAATGAACAAACCTTATTTCAATTTTAAAAGATTCGAACTCCAAGAAACCAAACTTGCACAAAGGGTGCATTATTATTTTAAATAATAATCAAATCAGCCAGGCTAGAGCAACATGCCATATTTTTCAGAAATCATTTTTGATATTTCTTATCTTTTTCCACTGTAATCCTTCAGCAACTTGCATCCATCTCTTAATTTTGTAAAAATGAGATATGTCACCAGAATTACTGGAAATACTAACGCTGATTACTAAAAGATCTACATCTGTCTTTCCAACACAAAGGTATTCACAGGCATGTGAGAGGATTGCTACACAATTTCTAACCCCTTGTCAGAGGTGCAAATAAATGTCTAACATAACTTCCCTGAGTAACCAAGGATTGTTCTTTCTCTAAGACACACTTGAAAGGGAGACTCCATCTTTGCCAGAATCCCACAGAATTTTATACGAATTCTGCAAAGTAGTGACCAGTTTTGCTGGTTTTTAATTATAACTAGAGCATTTTTACAATATGAAAAAGTGTGCGAGAAAAGGGTGCAGAAATTTTTCTACTTTATACAGTTCTCAAAATAACATATAAAAGGGAAAAAAAAGATATTATAAGCCCCCTAAAGGGAAAAAAAAAAAAATATAAGCCCCCTAAACTTCAGGCTCAATGATATATATATATATTCTAGATTTAGGGATTTTCTCTAACATGTTTTCTTTTTAGTATATGGCACTGAATAATGTTTACCGCAATTTCAAAGTCTAGGCAGTGTGAAAACTATATAAAGAAGATAATAAAAAAAGCTAACTAAACTGGTGTGGCTGTAATGATTCAAACTGTCATCAGAGAAGAAAAATTCTCATCTTAGAAGCATGTTTTATAAATACTGTACATATTTCCCAGACTGCTTCATTCCTTTTAACTATGAAATGCTACAGGACTTGTATGCATCTTATGTCAAGTCAGACCTGCACATAATAAAAATCAGAGAATCAGAGACCTGTTTAGGTTGGAAAAAACCTTTAAGATCATCAAGCCAAACCATTGACCCTCTGGGCAGCCTCTTCCAGTACCTGATAATCCTTTCAGTGAAAATGTTTTCCTAATATACAACCTGAACCTCCCCTTGCACAACCTGAGGCTATTTCTTGTTGTCCTATCACTTGTTACTTGTGAAAAGAGACTGGCACCCACCTCTTTGCAACCTCCTTTCAGGTAGATGTAAAAAGAAATAGGGTCTCCCCTAAGCCTTCTTTTCTTCAGACTATGTATCCCCAGCTCCCCCAACCATTCCTCATAAGACACGTTCTCTAGATCCTTTACCAGCTTGGCTGCCCTTCTCTGGACCTGTTTCAGCACCTCAGCGTCTTTTATGTAGTAGGGGGTCTCAAAACTGAATGTGATACTTGAGATGTGGCCTCACCAATGCCAAGTATAGAGGGACACGACCACTTCCCTCGTCCTGCTGGTTATACAATTTCTGAAACAAGCCAGGATGCTGTTGGCCTTCTTGGCCACCTGGGCACACTGCTGGCTCATATTTAGGCAGTAGTTGATCAGTACCCCCATATCCCTTTCTGCCAGGCAGCTTTCCAGCCACTCTTCCCCAGGTCTGCAGACTTTCAGGGGGTTGTTGTGGCCCAAGTGCAGGACCTGGCACTTGGCTTTGTTGAAGCTCATACAACTGGCCTTGACACACCAATCCAGCCCGTTCAGGTCCCTCTGAAGAGCCTTCCTACCCTCAAGCAGATCAACACTTCCACTCAACTTGGTGTATCTGCAAATACTTAACTTGAACTGTTTAGTGCATGCAATGACCCACATATAATAAATTTTTATATTGATATTATAAACAAAATAGAATTTGGTATGGACAGTACTGGGTGAGCAATCACTCTATCCTCATGAGCCAACAATTGTCCCAGACCAGCTGGAGCCTCTCTGGCATTCCCATCTCTCATAGAAGCACTGCTTCTGTGGGCCATTGTGTGCAAGTAGCACTGTGAGAAACCTCCAAATTAGTTACCGTCGCTGATACAGTATGTATGTTACTCTTGCTCAGAACCACTGTGCTTACCCATGTTACAAACTGGAAACAGTCTTCATCTTGCTCTCTTGAACTTCAGGTGAAGGCTTGGACTATTCTGAGGAATTAAAGATTACAAATCACTTTTTTCCTGTTCAGGATATAATTGGATGTCTTTATTGAAATACTATTAATACTTATGTCTCCATAAAAGCCTATCTGTATACCCCCATCTTCATCTGTCTTTTTTAATTCTACTTTACTTCATTGTTGGTTGAATGATCTTATATATAAAAGGTTAAATATATTATGTGAGATCTCCCATAAAATGCTATATAAACATTAGTGAGGACTTAATTTTATTGTTTTTAATAGTGTTTCCTAAAACTAAACAAAAAAGTGTGAGAGCTGTTAATATTAGTTTTTAACAACTCAGCAGCTATGCAGGTATCATAGTGACAGAGCAGATACCCTTCCATGATGAAATTCCCCCAAACTTACTTCAAGATTACATGGTTGATGAAAGTACAGCAAGTTTAAATTTCTAGAGGGAATAATGACTTGTGGTTGCAATAATTTAAGGAATAATGTACCCCAACTGTACTTAATAAGGCTATAATTCCATCAAAGGCTTCCGGGGACATCATAAACCATGAGAGTGAAACTCAAGTGGTTTCCTCATGTCACCAGAAGGCTGAGATGGAATTACAGACTTAATTTATATTCATTGTGAAGTAACCTTATTTAATATCGCACGTTGATCATGATTAATGCCTTTGGAACTGCCAGAAACTATTAGCTACGTTCATGCCTCTTGAAGCCACCAAAAGTCAGTTATGCCACTGTCATTCTCAGAAATTCTTTTTCTTTTGTTTTTTTTTTTTCTTAAGAGCTCTGGTTCAGACAGCATGAACTTGTACAACTGTGCTAAAGTTGACATCAGTTTGGTCATATATTTTTTTTGCTTTTCTGCTTCATATTGAGTGAAAATGGGAGATCTTTGTTCTGTCTAAGTGCATAATTCTTTATTTATAGAATTTCATTGCAAATTAAGGGGAAAATGAATTGGAAACAGTTAACTTAATCACTGAACATCATGGAATGAATATGGTTTTATTAAAGGTTTTTTTCAGTTAAATGTAAATAATTTGTCCACATCATATGTGAGTTAACGGTACCAGGAGTAGCTTTATCAACAGAAGGGAATTCCATTTGGTGAATGACTGAGGGTAATCAGTTTAAAAATGGAGGATTATATAGAATAGCCCAGAGACCCCACAGACGAGAGTTTTGGCATAGAAAAAAAAAAGGGGGGGAGGGGGAAATCTAGTTTTTAAATAAGTTGTGGATCAAAGCTACTAAAGGTAAGATAATATTCAAATAATCTTCTGGTCACCCAAAAAGTTCTCTATTCCTTTTCTACATTAGATAATAGAATTCTGTTATGAATATAAGAACATAAGAAATTCTTTACTTTGTTAGACCAGCAGTCCACCTAACCCAATACTCAGTCCTTAATTAAAGAAGAAAGTAAAAGAGTGTTAGGGAATATTAGGAAGCCTCACCAATTTCTGTGGAGTTTAGAGGGTATATTCATTCATATTTCCTACGGTATCCATTTATAGGCATATTATCTGTTAATCTTCTAATTACTTTTAGGACTTCATGTACTGTCTGCCTCCACAGACTCTTAGGACAGAAAGTCCCAGTGTCATAGCTTTAAAGGACTGCTAATGAAAAGTGTGGTTTAGTGTGATCCCTTGATGGTTTCTGAATAACCCTACTTACCTAAGTACAGGGATTTAGCATCACCGGGGTGCTTTATGGTATTCCATCCAGCCTCAGGCTTCCCCTCCTGAAGAATCCCCATAGGTCCAGTGTGGATATTTGCCAGGCCTCTTGTGGATTTATTACATACCATAGGGGATCTAATACAGTAAGAGATTCCTGTATTTAAATAATGACATTGAGCCAAAGTGTTTACATGTGTAAGAGAACATGCCACAAAATACATTTCCTTGGAGATGACATTGCGTCAATTTCTGAAATTCTGAGTGCTGAGTAGCTGATCTGATCTATACTTTTGAAAAGAAAATAGATTTTCAGTGTAATCTCAGCCCCTATTTATGGCAATATATTCCAAGAAGAGGATTTATATTTGTAATTTGTTAAGATCAGATAGATATAGAGAAAAATCATGTACAACTCCTATCAAAAGTCTTTTGGCCAATTTCTAAGATGATGGTAGTATAAATTGATCTTTAAAGCCAAAAACATGACAGCGTAGTACTCAGTTATATGGCAGTATTGAGCAAGATGAATATATATTCTACACCCAATACTAAAAAAACCAGCATCAAAATGTAATGAAAAAGAAACAGTGTTGTCTGTCTCAAGCATATGAATCCCATTTGGTTTTTGGAAGGAGATTTTCTAAAGCCCAGGACCCTATTCAAATGGCTGTTTTCAAAGAAACACTGTATAAAAAAACCATAATATCCTTGCATGGACCAGCAAAAGTCAAACTAAGTGGCAGGCTTCCACACAATATGTGAAGATAATATCCCTTGGCATGTGATGTTTTGAATGCTGAGGGCATACAAGCCTTCAAAGGGTGTTGGAACAAACAAACAAAAATAAAAAATCCAATCAAGGTACTTAAAGCAATGCTGTCTGAGAAAGTCCAAGTCAACAATTTTTGGAGGCTGAGAAAAAAGGTTTAATTCTACAAGGGTGACTTGTTCTCACAGTCTTCCCCAGGCACTTGGTCTTAGAGAAAGATTCACTATTCATCTGAAACAGTCCAGCACAGCTGCTGTTAGTTTCCCCCTCCCACAACAACTAATTGGCTGTGCTTCCTGAGGTAGTTTCCACATATAACATTTTCAATTAATGCCAAACTGCTCATATGTTTCATCCTTTTGTAGAGTCTAGTACAACTTCCTGGTAGTTCTTTACCACTATTCCATAAGTAATTATCTCTGCCTGGCTTCTCTAAAAAATTCATCAAGTTTATGAAAAATTAAAATTAATCAAAAATAACCCATGCCAAAAATAAATCTGCCCTTTGAATGTTTTTCTTCTTATTAACAACCAATGCTTTGAGAGAAACACTGTTTGAACTTGCCCAGGTTGCCATCCTGGTTTAGGAGTTTCAACACTGGAGGAGCTTTTAATTTTTCTAATGCACTTCTTTTATTATTATACTTAATGCACTTAAGTATAACTTAATTAGTTAATAAGTAACAATAATTAATTATTCTTAATATGCACTATTATTGTTATACTTAATAATAATCTCTTTATATTCTTGATATTATGTGGTCTTAAGCCATACCCCAAGAAAAGGTGTCCTCAGAAGTTACCTACTTCACTCTGTACTTCAATTCCTATTGAATAACAGAAATGCACTTTTACAGCTATTTCTAGAAGTTCTTCCTCCTAAAGGAATACATGAAACATAGAATTCTGGATACACAAGTACAGTTACAAACAATCAATAAAAACTGAATCTAACCCAAAAGAAGTGTTCTGGTATATAGGTAGTTTGGATGTGCAATGCTTTTGTGATCAATGAGTGAAAAATAGCAATGAGTTCTGGAACTCTGAAATGCATATAAAATTTTAAAAGTCTTATAACCAAATAGATATGAGGGGACACTTTTTTTTTTTCCTCATGAGGACAATAAAGCACTGGAGCACATTGCCTTGAGACACTGTGTAGGCACCCTCTGGAGGTTTTCACCATCTATCTGGATCAAGCCCTTGGCAACACTAACTGATCTTGAAGCTGATCTGGCATTAGCATGAGGTTGGATGAGAGACTTCCTGAGGTCCCTTTATCCTGTGATAACATGTTTCTATGTCTTAGATTGCTGCCAATAAATAAAAGAAAATATTCAACAAGCCGTTTCAAAACTCTATTACCCACTTGTCATCAGATGTAACTTTTTTTGTTGTTGTTGAGAACAAACAGTGAATGGCTTTGGCAAATTATTGCAGCATTGAACTCCATTTACCTGAGCCTTGCCTTTGCCCGCAACTGGTTTCTGTTAGCTTCTCTGCTGTACATCAAAATTGGAAATAAAGAAGTTTGTTAAGAAGAGATCACAGTATTTTTCCTGGAATTACCTGTAAAATGTCTTCCACTTTTGAAACTTTATTCCTAATAAAAAAATGCACTAAAAGAGAAAGGAAAGGAAACAATGGTAAAATGGAATATTACATTTCTTAATATTATTTTAATGAGTTGTTAACTGTGAATATTTATTACATTGGACTAAGAAGGTGCCAGCTTGAAAGAAACAGCAAAATAACAGGATGTTGTACATGTTCAGTGAAGAATCTCCTAATTTATTTTCTAATGTATCTGCAAAGCTCGATGTTTTTAATTATTCTTATCAAAATCAAAGCAATCCAAATGTATTAAAAAGTTTGAAAATTTTTAGCTAAAATACCTTTCAAATACTTGCATGCATTCTATAAGAACATTGACAGGCCTAAATATGTATTTCTGATTCACCTGTGAGAGCTTGATATTTTTATGTATCATTTATTGTAGTTTAACAGCCAAGATCCTCATGACAGTATGGGTAATATTTTTTTTCTCCCTTTACCTTAGTGTGCAATGTGAATATTTTGATGCTGCCCTCCAGGCCTGAGAATCAATAAGAATAAAAATATTTTCAAGTGGGAGCACTTTGGATTATCTTTTTACTGGAGGATGTTGTCCCTTTTTCCCATTTTTTTTCCTCTACCTTAAAAAAGAGAATTTATGAAGAGAAAGGGAGCTACTTTATTTTTTGAAGAAGGAGGTTTTATTGCCAACATGGGCAAATTGTAGGAAAAGTGTAAAATTGGCTCACAAATTTATTTTGTACAGAAGGGGTCTCCTTATAAAAATAAGATTTCCAGATAAATAGGAGTCTTCTCTCCATGTAGAACTAGATGAGATTTACAGGTCAAAAGAAAGGTGTTTTACATCAGTGGTGATTCTTATACCTTCCACAGAAGTCCACCTATGAAATGTGTGCCATGTATGAGCTATCAAGTATGTATGTATGTATGTATGAGTTAGCAGAAGAGGTCATCTGTGTCTTTGTATCTCTATCTAAATGTGAATACATGCAAGTATATATGTATAGCTATATAAATATAGCTACACACAGTAAGGGGAGGGGAATACTCTTGAGTCTTCTCTAAGTTCATTTTGTAGCCCAAAGCCCTGCCAATAACCTTAGTCACAACAAAGCAGGATTCAATAACATCCTGTTTGATGAGAATGCAGGTTTTATGGAGATACATGTTAAATCTTTGGTGCAGAGAATACGCAAGAAAAGCAAACAGTGGTGTGACAGGATATCTTTGTTATAACCTTTTTTAGTAAAAGGGTTTGAGACTTCTAGTTAATTGATCTCTAGAGAGTATCCAGTAAATTATTTTGTACTTCCCATAAAATTCAACTTAATCTAATTGAACATAAATTGAGAGAAAATACCTTTCCTCTCTCACAATCTTTTTCTCAAAGGGCAACCACCACAGACTGAAGATTTTTAAATCCCACCCCCCACAGTTCACGGTACTCAGGTCATCATCAGGACCTGTTTGTACAAACATAGCTTTGTCTTGATGAATTAATAAATTCAATCTGCAACGTATACTACTAGCATCTCCTGTACTTTGTGTAACTTGACAATGAAACGGAAATCCATGTATTACCTATTAAAGGCTACACATTTCAAACAGAAGTTTAATCCATCTTTAAAAGTACTACTAGGACAGCTATAAGCCTAACTGTGTGAACAAAACTATCATTAACACTCACAATGATGTAGTTGACTGAAAGGCTTAAGGAGATGTAGTATTTCATTTAGAAATGTATAAAATTACAATTCAGTAAACTTTTCCTACAACATAGTTGTAGATATGATATTCTTTAACAAGGTTAAGGATTTGAGATTATGATTATTCAAAAGAAGTCTGAAGGCCTCAGATACATTTTCCCCAGCAAAATCTGCAAATTATTGAGAAACTGATCTCACCTGATTTAAAAAAAAAACAAAACAAAACAAAACAAAAAAACACAGCCTTGGAACAGTGGAAACAGTTCTGCATTTTATCTCAAGTGCTTTCTAGAATACCTGTGAACTTCTATTCCCTGGAGTTTAAGTGTAATGAAGCATGAGGTGCCCAGGAAGGTGTCTGTACAGATTCTATACAGCACAATTAATGTTTCACATGTAGCTCGTTCTGCTGTCAAGTTCCTTTTTCTTTATCTGTGGTCCCACGTAACCAGCTTTTTTTGTTGTTTTTTTTTTAAATTGTAAGGTAAGGAAGCATGCAGGCTTTATTTTACTCATATGCAGGGGTGCTCTCATTCTGAACAATTTTTACATCTGAGTCTCTGCTAGTGATAAATTGTTGCCTTTTATCATGTAGCTTCAGTAAAATTTAAAGACTCTTATGGGTGCAAATTTTTAGACATTATTAATTTCATTTTTTTATGTTGCTGACCTCTTTAAGTCTACAAACTTAAGAAATGTATAAAAAGGTGGAATTGGATATTGAATGAATTACAATTTTTTTTAGATATCTGTTTTTTTAAATGAAAGTCTTTCGTAAAATTTTAAAAGATATATTTTTGTCTTTCCAGGAATTAACTTTCTGATTTTTTTTTAGTGTTTGAAAAAAAACAGGTATCATAAATTCGGGAAAAAATAAATATTTCCATCCTGTAAATGTGTTTAGTATAAGCAAGTGTCTTATGGCATAATAGATGTGTGTTTGAACTCTTGACTGGCTCTTTTTTCTTTTCTTCTTTGCTTGACATTTTCCCTCACATTATTCCCTAGTATTTTCAGTTTAGAATATAAACCTGATATATAATTTCATTTGAATTAAATGTCTGGCCAGGTCTATCCATAAAAAATGAAAATTTGTAAATCTTTCATATTAAGCTTTAGAAAGGTTTTTATTTACAATGTCATTATGTATTAGGAAATAAACCTGTAAAATTTTCTTCAGTGACACTCCTTGAACTAAATCTTACCAAAAGTTTGTTTCTTTCCTTGCTCCACAGAAGTAACATTTCTGATAATTGGATTCTGGTTCAGGACATACATTGCATCCATTTATTTGTTGTACTATACAGCCTCAGCTTTTAGGATAGTAAAAAAACTGATATTTATGTGACACATATGACAGAGTGGGAAACAACAGAATGTGTCATTTCCTCTGCTCCATCTAGCCCCCCATTAATTATATATCATTCCAGTTTATTTGATTTTGATGGTTTTTTTTCAGTTAAGCAATTTCTAGCTTCTAGCATTCCCGTTCTGTGTGAGGAACACAGTAATTACAGATGTGGACCCAGGTTAGCCAGGAAAGAAAGTGAAAGGAAAGGCAGGTGATAGATGATCCCTCTGCCAATGTCCAGACTGAGATGAAATACAGTATTTCCCACTCAGAGAAACAACAAAAAAAAAAAATTTGATTTTACAAACCTTCCCAACCCCTACAGTTTTCAATAAAACTGATGTCCTTGTCAGATCCATTAAGAGCAGTGGCTATTTGCTCAGCTGTGGAAATCTGAACTAGAAGACTGTAGGTTCAATGAAATGGCATTTTCCAATTAAACTGTGTTTTGCTGGAAGTTCCCCAAGCTCTACCAAACACTATGGTTACACATCCTACACAAACTAAAGATTTGCATCATTTTCAAATGACAGATTTTTGAATACATAAGATTTGGAGGAACAAATCTTTGAAAGGTGAACATTACAAAATGCCCAGTGCTTTTTCATTCTCCCACAGGCTTTCCTGCAGACACGGGTAATAGGGACATTAGTTATTAAATTGGCACTGGATCTTTATTTTTATATAATTTTCAAACAGCGTGAGGTGGGACTTCATTTTCCAAAATTTTGTATTATGATTCTAAATAAGCTCAAAAGTAGTTATTTTATAGAGCTATCACTCATAAAGAAACAAAGAATCATAGAATCATAGAATGAAATCAAAGAATGAAAAAGTAAAATATCCTCCTGAGACTGAGAACAGAATAGCTGTTAATCAGGTAGCTCATGGGCAGACATATGCAAAGGTACCAATATTGGGCACCTCAATCTATTTTTAGTCTAAATGAGATGCAGGTAAACAAAGCGAGCATTTCTTTCTCAGCCTCTCACTTTCTTTTGGGAGTGATGTTCACACAATTGCAAGAACGTTTTCTATATACTGTTCTATCAACAACAGAAAACTCCAGGTAATTGCTGGTATGCAAAAAACTTATTAGACACAAGCATACAGAACTTTGTCATATCTGTTTGTACTGCTTAAGACTCAAAATTAAAAAGTTAGGACTCGCCTATATGGTCAAGTTACATTGCTGTCTCCTTCGTATATGTTCTTAACCAGTAGCAAAACAGTACAATATTCTGTGGCTCAATCTGCTCTCTCGGTTTCATGCTTGTAGATAATGTTTTAATGTGAAGATGTACATAAGTCTTGTGAAACATCAAGAAGAATGGGTACATTCTTACATTCAGAAGAATATCTAATTCTGCAGTACAGGGTTTATATATTTTCTTAGATTTTCTTTTTCCCTTTAATCTGGTAAACTCCATGGAACTGCCAGTTACAAACCATAAATATGTTGTTTCTGCGAAACTAATGCCAGGTATCGGTTTATTCTATTGTATCCCAAAAGATTATCATAGAATATTCTAACATAGAACAACCTGGCTCATATGTTCCCATTGATTTTTAGTCATAGTTCTTTGTTGATTTCAGTGGGGAGTTCTCATTACATATCCCTGTCATGAAATAGACACTTGTATTAGATTCTCTCAGAAAAACAAACAGACAAATAAACAAACAAACAAAACCACAGTTGGTTAAAATGATCAAAATAAGCAAGAACTTTGCTCTTTATTGTGTGCAATCATAATAACAAAGTTATCTATGCTGCACAACACAGTAACTGCAGCATGAAAAAACAACATTTTTTATTATAATTTTTAATAAGCATCACTCCTCAGGAGTTAGAAATAGACAGATTAAACCATATGAATTTGGAATACTTTCTGCAGAATCAAAAAATAAAAACTTCAGAACCTGGTGTTTCTCACTGTAGGAGCCATCTTGTGGAGAGAAATTATTTTCCCTATGGTAGCTTAAAAAGTGGATTTGCTCTCCTTGATTTGGAAGAATATTCACAGGATGTAAAAAGCACACAGCTCTAAGTATACCTCCCTTTCACAGCTTTAACAGAAAAAATATAGACAGATGAGTCAAGATAATGGTTTTGGCTTTTTTATACCTATTATTGGATGTTCATTCCCTAAAGTTTTCCATGTATGATCCTAGAGCTACTGAAGTGACAATTTTAAATTCTGATGTCAAGAGACATACATATTTTTTTTCAGGAAAAAACATTATGTTTACTCTTTAGAATTTGGATACGAATGTCCCTTATGTTGTAGTACCCAAAACATACTGATATACAGTATATCACTTTTATCACTGTTCTATTTTCTGAGCAGTTTACAAAACGTAAAGGACATATTTACTGTCATATAGAAAGTTATTATCTGTCCCCATTTCATAGATAACAGGTAGGATTAAAGCAGGGTATAGAAAAAATACGTGAAAGAGGATGGAGACAAACTTGAGAAGTTTTCCCACTTCTCATGCCATGAGTGTAAACACTGAGCTGTCAGGTTTTTTTCTCATTAGCAATTACAATGTTTAGATAACTTCTCCTTCTCTTATTTCCTGCTCTAACTCAACAATTTAGTTAGTAATACACCTAATCTGGCAGGTCTAGCTGTGAGACTTTATGAGTTCCTTTTCTCTCTTGGCAGAGCTTGGGGATGCTTCTTTTCTGAGTCAGTCAAACAACATTGATAGGAAAATCATTCAGTTCTGGCTGCCTTTGCTCCAGCAAACTTTTGATCTAAAGATCTTTTGTCTTGATCCTTCACTGTTGCTACTGAGTGTTTTGCTTTTGCAGTGAGCTTGTTCTAACCCTGGTTTTCATTAGTTGTGTTGAGATCTGAAGTTGTTATTCAGTCTTCATACACTGGAATCCGTTACCACAAAAAAGCCAGCCTCATTGCCTTGCTTCTGTGCTGCAGAATTAGTTTCCTTTAATTATTTGACCATTGTTTGCTTTCAGTTCTGCCTTTCCAAACTGAACTGGAGCCTCACTGCTGACTGTCTGAGGAGATAAAGATGGGCATGCCACTTCTCAATGGAATTGGGTGAAGATGGCAACTCTGTTAGGAAAACAAATTTCTCTTCTTGAAAGATTATTCCTCACTTCTATTGTCCTTGCTTTTATCCTGAGCACATTTATCCTGGCTTTCCCACCTTGCAGAGACATGCTTTTCATGGAAATTGTTGCAAAAGAATGACAAGAATGGTGAGGCATTGCTCTTCTAGTTAATCATCTCTCTTTTACACCATCTTTCTAGAACACTCAAAAACTTGATTTTAAAGTCTCCTTATTCCCTGATTTTCTTCAAAATTGTTTATAGACTAAAAAATGTAGTAAAGAACATCAACAGTCTTTAAGTCCACCTGATTTCCTACAGGGCAATCCTATGCAGCACAAAGGAGCATGTCAGACTACCTCATTCTTCAAGATTAGCAGCAAAACTAGAATCACTGGAAAGTTTCAGAAAGCTGTAAAGAAATACAAAAGATAACTTAAATAATGTTCCAAGGAATCAAGTTTTTGATTTTTTTCAAAGCTTTTAGGCTTTGTGCTTGGTTCAGCTTCTATTTTCTTTTTTTATATTATATCAATAAAGCAAGTCAGTTCCATAATACCTTCTTTACTCCTTTGGTCTCTGTCTGACTTTGAAATTGTCTTTGTAGGGTCAGCTCTAAGAACTCAGAACTTTCCCCAAATACAAAGTTTTATCATGTCTCCCAGGTTTTCTGATCCAGAAAAATTCTAGAAAACCAAATCATATGAACTAAGCAAGCAGTTAGACCACAGGAAAAAAGTACAGACCCAAAAAAGAAATGCAATCAATGACAGATCATTTACTGAGGAATAAGTAGAAAAGAATTGTTGGGAAAAAAAGATGGTCAAAACAGTTAAGTCCTTCAGATAACTCAGAGAATGGAGTAAAGGAAGGGATGTCTTTGGAAAGATTTCTTCCCTGCACCCTGCACCCTGTGCTGTTCTTTAATGCAGCAAACCGGAATGTACTAATAAAATACATGTGAATCTCTCATAAAAATATCTGTGACTAAGCAGAGACGTCTTTTAATAAGTTTTATGTTCTTGAGGTATAGATACAGTATTAAAAATCTCTTGCTAAAACTCTTTATTTCTTCTTCAGTGATAAAAATGACTCTGATGTCTTCAGTTTTGCTGTTAACATATTCAGGTTGTTTCAGAGAACTTTCTGTCTATTTGATATTCTTTCAAGTTACCTTTTATTTTGTTTAAACAGGCATTTCTTATAGATTTAGTTACAGAATATATAAAACTTCATCATCTTGAGCAGGCTATTCAGTCTAGTTAAAGAATGTTGCTGATTTCTCAGTGTTTGTGTGGCTACAGTAGATCTCACCTAAAACTCATTTAAATGAAAGACATCTATTGAATCCATGGGCTTTGTGGCATAAACCAGTCAGGCTTTTACTGACTCACTAAAGTGCTGTAGTCAGATATATGATTCATGCTTCCTTCCAATGCCTTGAACTTCAATGTGGATATTCAAGGAGTTAGTAATCACAAAACAGTATTTTATAAGTTATAAATGTTATAAGAATGCAGATATATCAAATCCGTACTGTTATTTCTGAACAGAATGAGTTTGTTTTTTTTTTTTTTTTTTTAACAATGCAATTCAGCTTCAAAGATGACCTGAAAGGAAAAGAAAAAAATCAACATAAAAGCTGTGTTAAAACTGCAGTTCAGAACTGGAATCTATGAGTATAAGCATCCACAATCATTGATATTAGGAAAACAAGACAGGTAGATCAGGAGTTAGTTTGCAACCACAGGTAGCAAAAAAATTAAAGGGATTTAAATAGATAAGAAATCTATGGATCAGCTTCTTTAGTGCAGTGATATAGTTGACATTACCATTAAACTTCAATAGAATAGTTACCTAGATTTGTACAGTGGCAGCTGATGTGGTAAATGTGGGTGAAGATTATTTTGAATCAGATATATAAAAAAGGATATGTAGGAACCAAAACCAAAACCAAAACCAAAACCAAAACCAAAACCAAAACCAAAACCAAAACCAAAACCAAAACCAAAACCAAAACCAAAACCAAAACCAAAACCAAAACCAAAACCAAAACCAAAAAAAACAAAACAAACAAACAAACAAACAAACAAACCACACAAAAAAAAACAAACAATCAAACAAAAAAATAAAAATTCCAGCTCTGTAAAAAGCTCTCATTAATTCAAGAAAAAACAACTGGATAATTTATTTTGCTATCACTGCATAAGGACAAGTACCAGTGAAGAAACACAGACATTTACTTGCTGATTATTCTTCACTTTCTCTCTCTAGTTTACTAGAAAGTAGAGGAGAAAAATACATTAATATATTTATTTCTAGGTTTTTTTTCACTAATAAACTGTTATGTATTCATTAACTAGTAAATAATACAAACTGTAATATAAAAGTAAATATTTCCTGCCTTTAATTAAAGGCAATATATTTTAGAATATAGATCCATTTTTCAGCCTGTATGAGTGCTTATCAGGTACCATTAATGACCAACATTATCACAAAGAAGTTAACTAAATAAGTGAAATTCAAGAGTTTTTTGTTGTTAAACTAAATATTAATGCTGAAAACATTAGTGGAGTGACACAATGTATGTGATAACAATTGCTCTGAGAATTGCCCATGAAGGTCCTTCCTCTTCTGCCTGGTTTTGTAGAATTTCACTGGAGGCCCCTTAACTTTGTAGTGAGTGAAGAAAGTTGAGTTACAGCAGCAGATAAGGAGGCCTTCAAGTTTCTAGACCAGATTTCATTCCTTCCTTGCTTGACAGCTAATGTGAAGAATGATTGCCATCTATAAAACCTCTAATCTGCCCCACCAAGATAAATGAAATGGGGACCAATCAAAATTTTCAGGATACCCTTCACACTGTATCATCTGTGGTCAAATTACCTGTTTTCACCAGATTAAACTACACTTCAGTATATTTTTGAAAGGGTGTGATAGAAATACACTGTATATCCAGGATGCTAGAGACTGGTATTTTAAGCTTATATAAAGTAAATCTTTAACCTGACATTTTTTCCTCTGTCAGAGAAGGGAAATGACGAATCAAGAAATCTGGGTCTGCAATATGTCAAAAGATGATCCCATGGGAGAGAAGTATTAGTAGAAAAAGACTATTTCCTTTAGTTTCTTCGATATATACATGTAACATTGCTAGAGGACAATTTCATGCCCCTGTGAGGAAACCTGAGTGGAAAATTCATGTCACAATTAGCACCAGAGATTCTGTGGATTGAGTTGTAACTACCGATAAAGTAAAATTGCTTGAGTTGCAGCAAAGGGTATTACGCTTCGGTGCACCATCCTTCCTTTGAG
>NW_008596684.1:0-15283 GCF_000691845.1 Merops nubicus | reverse complement strand
AAAAAAAAAAAAAAAAAAAAAAAAAGTGAGGTGGGGGGGGGGGGGGGGGGGGACAAGAGGTCTTTCATTCTACTTTTCTTGGAAATATTGCAAACATTTTTTCAACCCCACCCTGACTTATTGTGTGACAGGATCATTTCCAGATATCCTTTATTTCAAGGCTACTAAGGCAGAACTCATCCTGTTGTATCACTCACATGCAGTTGACAATCATTCCTACCTACTTCTTGTTTCTCAGGCAAACAACATCACTGAAGAACGAAACTATCCTTAGAAATAGCTGCATGTCTCTACATGCCCCTCATTCCTAACCACTCAGATTGGTTCTGTTGGAACTACGCTCTCAAGTCCCATATAGATTTGCATGCAAACTTCCTTCCAGAGAAGGAAAAGGGAGCAGGAAAGAAAAGGCTGACACATTCCCAGATGTCATAGAAGCATAGAATGGTTTAAGTTGGAAGAGTCCTTAAAATTCATCTAGCTCAAACGTTCCCGCCACAAGCGGGGACACCTCCCACTAGACCAGGTAGCACAAAGCCCCATCCAACATGGTCTTGAACACCTCTAAGTGATGGACCATCCCAAACTTCCCTGGGCAACCTGTTCCTGTGCCTCACCACCCTCAGAGGGAAGAACTTCTTCTTTACATCTCAACAAAACTCACCCTCTTCCAGTTTGGATCTACTACCCTTCATCCTATCACTACAAGCCCTTGTAAAAAGTCCCTCCCCAGCTTTCTTGTAGGTCCTTGTAAGAGTCAGTCAGAAGATGAATATTGTGTCAACCTTTTCATCAGAGACTTGGACAATCAGGTACCCTGAAACTTAGGCTAACATCTTGACAAGAGCCTGCAGTGGCCTGCCTGAGAGGCAGCAGCCAATCCCTGGAATGGAAGGTGGTTCCTATGGATACCAAGGTGCAAACACCCCGGGATGGAGCCAGAACTGCGTGGCATAAAGTGTACTGTACTGTGTTGTGAAGTGTAACCATGCCTGTGCCGTGAAGTGTCCAGCGGTGTGCCTTGACCAGCACTGTGCCATACTGTGCTACCTGGAGAAGCCAGATCTGCTAAATTAAACTGCCTAGCTACTGTTAAGGAAGATTGATATCTTAGCACTGATGAAGAAATCACAGACTTGGGTGAACTTTGATCATTACAATATGAAAGCACACCTCCTGGCCAAAAGCTCCCCGCCTCTAAGGCTGACCACACCATGGATACTCCTCCTTGTGCATGCGTGGTAGCCTCGCTCGAGATGGTGGGAGAAAGGCAGAGACTGGCAGCAATCCATGGGACAGAGGAGGAGCAAAGTGCATCACCTGGCATAAAAAATGGCTTCTTAGCAACCAAAAGGGAAGCTTTCCCCACCAAGGATCACGACGATTGGAAGGACCAGCGGGACGCCACATGGACCTGGGACCATAGGGACACCTTGGACCCATGCTTTCCCTTCCTTACTTTACCTTCCCTGTCACACTTCTACCTATTGTACGCTGCTTTATGGGGAAACAATAAAGTTTAACTGTTTGATTGAAGTAAAACTCCCCTTCTGGATTTTCTTTTGCACTTTGAGATTGCAGCAAACAAACCACCACGTGTCCACAGAGTTGAGCGGACCATGACAGTCCTCTTCAGCTACTGCAAGGCTGCAATGAAGTCTCCCCAGAGCCTTCTGTTCTCCAGGCTGAACCCCAATTCCCTCAGACTGTCCTCATAGCAGAGTTACTCCAGCCCTCTGATCATCTTTGTGGCCCTGCTCTGGACCTGCTCCACAAGGTCCACATCCTTCTTGTTTTGGGTGCTCCAGAGCTGGATGCAGTATGCCAGGTGTGGCTTCATGAGAGAGGAGTAGAGGGGGAGAATCACCTCTCCCGACCTGCTGGCCCTGCTTCTTTTGCTGGAGCCCAGGATACAGTTGCGATTCTGGCTGCACTCACACATTGTTGGCTCATGTTGAGCTTTTCATCAACCAGCACGCCAGGGTTTTTCTCTTCAGGACTACTCTCAGCCTTTATTTGTTCTTGGGATTACCCCAACCCAGGTGCAGGACCTTGCATTTGGCACTTTTGAACTTATTGAGGTTGTCATGGACCCACCTCTCAAGCCTGTCAAAGTCCCTCTGGATGCCATCCCCTCCCTCCAGCATGTTGACCACACCACCCACCTTAGTGCCATCTGCAAACCTGTTGAAGGTGCACTTGGTCCTACTGTCCATGTCACTGACAGAGATGTTAAACAACACTGGTCCCAGTACCAGTCTCTGAGGGACACACTTGTCACTGACCTCCACTTGGATGTTGAGCCATTGACCACAACTCTTTGAGTGTAGCCATCCAACCAGTTCCTTACCCACTCAGTGGTCCATCTGTCAAATCCGTGGCTTTCCAATTTAGAGACTAGGATGCTGTGCCAGCCAATGTGGAATACTTTGCACAAGTCTGGGTAGATGATCTTGATTGTTCTTCCCTTATCCACTGACTCTGTAACTGCCTCATAAAAGATCATCAAATTTTTCAGGCACCATTTGCCCTTGGTGAAGCCGTATTGGTTGCCACCGATCACCTCCTCACTATCTGTGTGCTTTAGCAGGTCCTTCAGGAGGATCTGCTCTATGATCTTGCCAGGGACAGAGGTGAGACTGACTGGCCTGTAGTTTCCCAGGTCTCCTTTTTTTCCCTTTTCAAAAATGGGGGTTGTGTTTTCCTTTTTCCAGTCAGTGGGAACTTCAGTAGACTGCCATGACATTTCAAATATGATGGAAAGCGGCTTAGCAGCTTCACCATCCAGTTCCCTCAGGACCCATGGATACACCTTGTTGGGTCCCAGGGACTTGTATGCCTTCAGGCTCTTTAGACTGTCTTGAACCTGATGTTCACTTACTGTGGGAAGATCTCACTTCAAGGAGTCAGGCTGTAGTTAGAGCATGGAGCTGGACCTGAAGGCTCAGAAAGAGAGTTGGCCCGTTTAGTTTTAGTCACACAGTGATAGTGAGCTGAGCTTTGTAAATTACTTGATTCTTAAAAATAAGATAAAAATGTGATCTTTTTCATTGTCTAATATATTAATGGACTATAGATGTCCTTTCTGTCAATTCTGCATGCACAGGGCAACTGGGAATTACAGAATAGTTCCCAATTTGTTATTTTAATGGAGAATTTGTGAAATCTATGATAACTACTAATACAGTAGAATATAAAGATTTTCCTGAAAAAAAAGTAGTTTTAATAAAATAAGCTGAAAAATAATATACATATGTTTATATATACATTATACATATGAAAGGTCATTATTTCTTTTTTTGTTGATGAGGAGTTGAAAAACAGAGAGAAGTGACTAACCAAAGCATGGAAATCGAACTGAAAATATCAGCCTTCCTAGTTTAAAGAGTCTAACACCACCCTGTTGATCCTCTCTAAAATATGTAAGAGCATGGCACAGTTCTAGATGAATTACAACTTGGTGTTCTCCACAGGAGGTCACTGTCAGATTCTGTGACATCAGCATGTGGAGATCACCAGTCAACATGCAGGAATCATAGTGCTTAAAAGTGCCAGCTACATGAATCAAGTTTTGTTAGTTGATGATGATTTTGGTAGATGAGGTCTGTATTGTCTACCTGAACCTCAAGTCAACACAGAGTGCATTCATTAATGGATCCTAGCTGTACATGTAGGAAAAAGCCAGAGAGAACATCTTCAGTGAGAGTTCCCAGCCCTTGAACTTGCTCTACTGGTGGCCTGCTATAGCCCTAAGGACCAGAAAACTGTCTCTGCCTCACTCAGGCAGCAAGAGTTTGAAGTCATCGATCATCACAGGGACCTATATGCTCTCATTCTGAAAGGGATCAGAGGAGCTTTGATCAAGATGAGAGAGTGAAAATTTTTGTAATGGACAGATAGCTTTCTTACGTCATCTCGTGTTGTTTTGTTACTTTGAAGTAAGGAGAGTTTCTATGCAGTAAAAGTAGCCTTAGACTAAAATAGCTGAAATGGTTTTATATGAGTAGGTATCTGGCAGCTTAGCACTGTGGTAGGCTATACAAAGAGAATGAAGGTTAGAGAAGAGGACATAAAGAGCATTGACAGGGAAATTAATAATTTGATGAGTTTTACAAAGATCTTGGGCTGTTAACTATGATATGCACTGTGATATGCAGAACCTACTGAAAGTCATAGCTAATGGTTAAGAGTAGATAATAGCTTTTATATAGTGTTCTACAGTTTCAAAGAACTATGCAAACATGAATTAATAAATTCTCAAAATTTTAAGATCTCTAGATAGGTAGGTTCTTCTTAGAAAGTTCTGTGTAACACAGATGATTATATCTACTTACAAAATAAGACAAACAACAGCAATAATATCACTGGCTTTGTGAATTAGTTAAGCACCATTATCCCTGTTCTGCTGATGGAAAAGCTGAGGTTTAACTATCAGAAAAATTCTGTGAGGCATGTAAATGACAGAGTTGAAATTAAATTTTAGGAATAGCCTATCATTTGATTCTTATTTTCTGTCTGTTAAGTAAATTTAAGGAACAGTATGGTTCAGTCGTGTGAAATATGCAAATATATTTAAATTCAAAAGTTCACAGTCATGGTATTTCTGTTCTCATAATATTTCCATCACAACAGTGTAGTTCAGTGGGATCTGAAGCCTATGTCACAAGTAATTTGTGAGTATGGGAAAAGTTATAGGAAAAGCATTCATCATAATATGGTCAGATTCTGACCACTGTTGAAGAACTGACCAATTTGACAACCCCTATTAAATTTCCTGTTTGATGCTTTTCAAAAGCTTTTTCTTTATTATCCACCTTCTCAGCTTTTCCAATACAGCTATCACATATGGCTGCAATAAAGTCTGATGTGATGCAGAGATGTCCACCAGAGTCTGCAGAGACTACAGAACTCCTGTAATAGCATTGATCCCACTTAGGAGTTAACTCAGAAGCCTGATGATAATTAAAAATGTCAACATCATTAAATATTTCATTTCTCAAATACAGACGAAGAGGTTGAGTCACATATTTGCATAATTTACATAACAGCCATCTAATTTTGATGATTGAATTGATGACACCTGGGATGCCTAAGCTTTGGGTTTTTTTCTCTCTAGTCCACAAAGAGTCAGATCCAGAGAACTTTTCAGATCCTGTCAGTGTATTGAGGCTCCACTACAAGTATTCAAATCCAAAAATCTGAAAGAACACAAAGAATCTTATTGTAATTATTCATCTCTCTTTTTTTTTTTTTTTTTTTTTTTTTTGAGTATGATGGCAGCTGATATGGATGGAGCACAGAGAGCTTTTCTCACTTTATTGGTCTCACCTGACTGCTGCTAGGAAGCTAAATGGCAATGTTGTCAGTCAAAAATATTTTAATATTTTCTTTCTCAAGTGGGACTAAATAACATTACAGCATTGCATCAATTACCTTATTAAAACCTAGTTTTTAAGAACAGTAAATTGGGGGTTTGAAAATGAACTAAATTCAAGAGAAATATACTATCAGCAGACTAAGAACTTCTTGTTTTACTTCATTACATTACTAATTTGCAGAAAAATGTCCCATTTGTAAACCAGAAATAGTCAAAAAGTAGAGCCAAGAAAACTCTTCATGGTGTAGGTAACTTCATACTTTAAAATGCTGTGTCTTACAAGATTTGCATTATAAATGTGTTTCAGGTGATTTTGGGGAGGGGGAGTGCATTTTATTTTTGCGCTAATATAATATATAGACCCAGAATTTTGTTATTAGGTAGTAAATTGCTTTGCTACAGTAGCTGGAAAAAAAAGTAAAAACTGAAACATCTTAGGATAAAATCTTGACTCATGGGAAATTCAGCTGTCATGGGACAAGAGGGGAGGTCTTCTCATGAATTAATAAGTAGCTTAAATAGTAGGATTAAGTGATCAGCTTCAACAAAAGTAGAGGTTTAACAGTGGCGTCCCTCAGGGAGCTCTGCTGGGATATCTACTGCTTAACACAAATGATCTAGAAAAGGAAGTGAATAATGAGGTGACTAAGTCTTCTGATGATACAGAATTCTTCAGAATAATAATGATGAACACTGACTGCTAAGAGTTGCAGCAGGTTTCAGGATAACGGTCAGCTATGCGACAAGGAGCAAATAAACATTACTGTTGATAAATAGAAGGTAATGTACGCAACGGGAAAAGCCCATCATTAGAAATACAGACTGATAGCTGCTGAACAAGATGTTATCATTCAGAAGAGATATTTGATTGCCATCATCCATAGTCCTAGGAAAACATTATTAACGCAATAGTCAGTAACAGTCAAAGGCTAAGCAGAATACAAAAAAAAAAAAAAAAAAAAAAAAAAAAACAGCTAAGAAAAAGAACACAGAGTATGAGAGACCATCATCATGGTATCATGTATAGTCATGGCATAGTCGTATCCTGAATTACCAACTTGTTCCAGTCTCCTCAACTGAAAAAAAGACAGCCAAAAAGGCAGGGGTAGAGAAAAAAAAAGGTGTGGATTGCCTTCAATACTAAACAGACCCTGACACATTAGCTTGACAACGTGAACTCTTAGGTAAAAATACACAGAGAATAAACAATGATTATTTACAGTTTTGCATGACAGAATTAATAAGAATGAAGTTAGTAGGCAGAAGTGTTAAAACAAAAGTACATACTCTCAGCACAATGAAATATTCATCATGAATATCTTGTGGATTTCATATTGCAGAGTTCATTGCCATATGCTCTGGATCTGAAATTGGTTTGAAATCAGACTGCATCATGGAAAAGTGGTCCTGACATGCTATTCTTACAGTGCTCCAATTACAGCCTCTACCTCACATGCAGGGTGAGGAAAGGGAGAAGAAAAACCCAGAGAGCTTCCACTCTAACCTTTCTCACATCAGAAGCAGGAAGTTTGGCTAGATCAAAGTTTCAGAAATAAGTGTTTTTATGATCTTGGGCAGTTCATTACTTGTTATTGCACTTCTGCTTCCCATCTGTGAAATGGGGCTAAAAATACATGCCACTCTTACTTTGGAAGCATGCTATGATTTGAGATTTTCTCTAATGTCCTTAAAGATGTTTCAGGTACACAGGTTGCAGGCTCTAGGTTTTGATTGCAAAAGCACTCTGACATTTGCTTATGATTAAATGATTTTAAATGTCCTCTACATAATGTGGAGATGGTTTCATCTAGTTATCTATCTAGTTCTACCAAGTTTTAGTGACTTCTAAGGAGGAATGACATTGAATGGAAATTTTATTGGCATGTGCATTTTAGACTTCATTATTTTTATTTATTGTGGGGAGGACCGCTATAGTTTTTATTGGGCCAGAGGCTGGCTACATATGCAGAAATCTATAAAATCACAATTCAACTGCATTTTAATATCAATAAATTCTGCTATTCCAAGGATAATTTCACTCAAGTGTTTTTCAGAATTTCACTGTCCTTTGCAGAGACGTAGAGGGTCTTGATCCCACAGACTCAAAGATATTTTGCTGCTGGAGCAACTGTAACATTTTCTGCTGCATCTTTTTACAGCAATAGCTCAAATACTAAGCCTGTCTTGAGTGCTCTTTTCTGACTTGCCTGCTAATGAAAGAGGTGGAGAAACATGCCATAGTGTCTATTACTTTGCATGCAAGAAACACTTTCAAGTGAGTAGTGCCTTGACCTGTGAAAGTAAGATGTCCATACTCTTTGTAAAAAGTGATTGCTGCAGTCTTGCTCAACATGTATTCATCTCTGTTAAACATTCTGCTTGTTCTGGAATTTACTCTCTAGGCAGCTTGAAGGCCACTGAACAAAGAGTTTTTCTAATACATCATAATTACACAAACACCTGTGCTGAGCAACCTTGTACTGAGCTACTCAAAATTTTTTTCAGAGGTTCAACAATGTTCAACATTCTTCTGCTGTGGTTTGAGGGTCTAAGTGCTAATGGCAGGGTACAAAGTAGTACAGGTGGGAATTCTAAAGCTAAGACTTCTAAAGAAAAGTGTCCAGACACACTTACAGCACATTATTGATTTTGATACAGTTGTACAACGCACTGCAACATAAAATTGCTTCTCTTCACTATAAGAGCAAAACAGGAACTGAAGAGAGGGTCATTTGCAGGTGTTCACTTAAGAACAGATTATATAAAGAAACTTAATAGATCGTTTGACTCGATATAGAAATGTCACCTTGCACGGTACTGTGTACAAAGTGTCTTTTCAGAGATTTTATTTCCTTTTCCAGATCACTGAAACTGATTTTTGGAGCAAATTCCAAATTGGCTATTGGAATCCATAAAACCTTGCTTGAAATTACACAACTCTGGAGTCTCCAAATCTCAAAACTATTTTTTACTAAATGTGTTCCTAGTAGCACACTCTTTTGTGCAATTATCTTTGAAAATATAAATATCCAACAATGGATCTGAAGGTTCACCACAGTGATTTTTCAGGATGACTTGAATGATCCATTCTGTCTTCACACGCCAAATAGAGATGATTTTTAGATGAGCAGTAACTCTTCCTCTACCTCTGAACTTCATTACAAAACTTGCTAGGATTTAAAAAAAATTAACTAATTAGTATAGTGTCATTTTTTTTCACATCAATACCTGTTACCATTGGTACAAACAATTCAAACACTTTTAAAGATATTAACATGAGAGATCTCTTTCTCTTCACTCTAATTTTTTTTTTTTTTTTTAATGTGGTTCAAAGTGCCTGAAAATGTAAGTCTACTCTACTACTGTTAGTTTAGACACTGGGATTATTTAAAGAACTAGATCTTTCAATTTAGCACCAATGTCATTTTTTTTTTTTTTTTTGCAGAACAGTATCAGTATTGAAAGTCATAACCTTCAAAATTCTTGGAACTTTAAAGCAACAAAAATCTAAAGTATCAAGACAGAGTAACTAACCTGAGCTTAGAGTAGAATTGGAAGATTCTAATTTCTTATAAATGTTATAAAACACACAAAAAAAATTATATTTCTACATTCAATCATGTTAAAAAAAAAAAAAAGTGTGTGAGAATATGTATAGCTATTAAAAAGAAAAACATAGGAAATGCCAAAGGAGTCATATATCCTGCCCTGAATTCTCTCTCTAGCACTGGCCACAACTGGATACCTCCAAAATAAAAGGCAAAAAACTGAGTGTTACTTTTCCAGTGTACTCTTACAAACTCCAACACCTCAAAGGATTCCTAATGCTGACGTGATCCCTTTGTACTTAACAACTTTCATTTTATTTTTCTCACCCAGGTTTGTCCAGTTTCTTTTTGATACCATGTGAGCATTTAGCATTCAATTTTATAAAAGTATGTGTAATTACAAAGACTAGAGGTTTGGCCTGATTTTCCTTTTCTTGTTTTTTTTAATCTGTTTAGTAAACAATCTGCTGACTATGAAGCACAGAGAAAGAGAATATCATTACAAAAACCCCAAACCATTAAACCATGAGCCTGACAAGGGATTAATTCCTTTAAAAATCTCCTACGGGTTGCAAAGGATTTTAACAGTTGAGAATTAAAGAATGATGGAGCAGTTGCAGCTCAGCTGTGATCTGCTTCGCCCTAGGATGTGACTTGGGCAGAACAAACGGCAATCAGGGAAGGGTGATACTGAGTTAAAGCAAAGAGGTTTCCTTCTTTAAAACTCTCATGTTTTCTTCTAGAGCTTCTAGATCAGATCTCAGAGGTCAACCTTTCAGCTGAAGTCATCAAAACATAAACATAATGTTTCCTTCCCATACTTGTTGCCCTGAATAAAGACAGGTTTTATTCATACATGTGGAGGAAATGGAGAAAGTGCCCTTGTCCTCTTTGCCCTATGTTTTGACAATTCCTTTCAGTTTTAGTATTGTCGCACACACTCAGTTTTATTGTTCTTTGCATAGTTTACTCTTCACTGAATTATTCAGTAGCTGGTTTAGACGACTATAGACACAACCCTCCCCTAAAATACATTTCATAATTCTCAAAAACTTGTTTTGCAAGCTTAATATTCTAACATTAGAGTGGATTAAAAGATATCTGTTAACATTTTTGGGTAAAAATATTGACAAAAAGTTACTAAGGTATAGCATTTAACCTTAGCCACCACATATTTCCCATGATTTTCAATTTTGTTTTCATACGTAGTCCATTTCCCATTTCTTCCTGTGTGTGTATATACACACCTATTCAGATATAAAGTCTGAGATAAACAGCATCAATCACAGTGGTATCCAACAAGAAGACTAAATAATACTTAATATTAGAATTTGGTTTACATTTTTTGACTGTGCAAGTGTGCAATCAAAAGGGATTATGTTTTCAGATGTAGATTTGCAAAGCATAAAAATACTATGCACTAGAAGTTTTATGGCATTGACCTATGAATTATATTTTAAAAATTAATACAGCAGTCACCAAATTTGTAATTTCATTTTTTAAAAATATGTTTTATCTTGTTTAATCTCATATTAGCTACTTAGCAGTGCTTACTTGTTATTGCTGATGCAACATAAGATTTTTTAGATGAGCATTGTGAAGCTTCCTCTTAGTTGTGCATTCTCAGGGCTCCCTGTGAGTATAAATTATAAAATACTCTTAGACAATAATCTGTACGTTCATAAATGCACACATAAACATTCACTTTTGTACTTGAACTGTTGATTTATTTGAGATATAATGAGGTTTTGCAACTATTTCTTTATTAACAATTCACTAACAATTCTAGTGGGTTCTCCTTTATTTCTTAATAGTCCATGTTCTTTCTTTTTCAAAAGCAACTTCAAAAATTAATTCAGTTGCTTAGACACATTATAATCTTAATTTTATTTCATGTTTTTAATCCATTTATGGATGTAGCCAGTGTGTTTTTATAAGAATTCAGTCTTCCTGAAAGACTGAATTACTTAATTGACTCTGGAAACAATTGTAAAATTTACTTCCCAACATGTCCACTTCCAGTACTCTCAAATCTCTGAGAAATCCATCACAAAGCCAATGTGGCCATCTCTCCCAGTCACAGTATATAATGTTCCTTGAGTGTCTTATACTAACACATATTTTAAAATGTTCAAATAAAATCCTAAAATAATTACACTTGACAAAAATAAATAAGAATTTCAGACTGTCACATCTCCACCAGGTATACAACTTAAGATCTTTATTCTTCTTAAACACTAATCTCCTAAATAAAGTTTTAAATTAAATCAAAATCAATTAAATGAGTGGACACAACTTGATTCTTTATTTAATTTTTGTTTAACTTATGTTTCCATGACATGGAAAATACATTTTTCTTCTGGTAGAATTCTAATGCAGTTACTTTGTTTCCAGTTTCACATTACTCTGTAGTAAGATATCTACACCTGTGAACTGTCATTTGCATTAGTGTATCTTTTTTCCTGTACATTCTAAACCTCTTTGAATATATTTCTCCTTGTTCTTCCTCTGAGGTTGCTTTTATGTGACTCTCAAATCAGAAAAGTGATAGCTTGAATAATCTGCACATGGTGTAAAACACCCCATGAAAAATAACTAATCCAGAATCTGTTACATTTAGGAATAGAAATATTCTTCAACTGTATAACTCTTAAAGTGAGTTTGCACTATCATTAAGTCATTTTCTTTTTTTGTTTTACCAGAATTGTGAGATATTCTTATGTCAGTACCAGCAGTATATGCTCACACAGTACTAAAGAGGTGGTATCTCCTTATGATAGCACAACACCTTTGTTTTGGATGGGGTTAGGAGGGTATTGTTTGTTTGTTTTTAAACAATAACATAGTTAATAGTCTGACGTATAAAAGAGCTGTTAAATTTTGAAACTTCAGTTCATCATCTTGGGCTTGCCTGGAAGGCAATTATTGAGACAGACTTCTCCTGCCATTGAGAGATTGCCCACAAACTAATTCTCGTGTAATGTGTAATTAGACTATAAAAGGTGCAAGTTCTTTTTGTGCTCCTGTCAGGATTTTCTGTGTATGAATCCTTCACTTCATCTCTTACGTCTGTCCAAGTTTTCTACGGACAGTCACTTTGTGTTGCTTATCCGTGGGGAAAAAAAAAATATAATGACATATTAAGGATATTGCCAGATTTCAATTATGTTTATGACACACTGAATTTTTTAAAATCGAAAAAGCTATTAAAAATTAAGAATATTATAGACATACAAGTGCTGGCAGACTTTGTTTCTTTTTTATAATTTTAAACAGTAGGCCTTTCTAAAGTGACTGAAGGAATGTGATGAAGATGTCAGCAGCAGATGGGATGAGGTAGACAATAGTATGTAGAGGCAGTGCAGCTTGTGGTGCATGCGTGCAGCACAGTTTGTTTCATAGCACTGGGGCAAATAAGTCTTTTCTATATCTAAAAGTTCTTTAGCCCTTTGGTTGTAATATGCAAGATCTCCAAGAAAAAAAGATTGCCTAGAAAGAAATATGCTGGGGTACATGGGAAGCAGAAATGGGTCACATAGACAAAGGTGAGGAGGACATTAGGACTTCACTCTTCTGTAGCAAGAATATCCCAAAAACACCAGCTAATTATCCTCTGGTGAGTTGTATTTGTAAATTTTGTCAAAGAAAATGTTTCTGGCCTCCTTGAAAACAGCACAAAGGTAAAAATTAATACAAATGCAAGTACAGGATAGAAAACTGGACAAGCGAGTGAAAAAAAAAAATACATCACAAGTTTTGTGGCCATAAAAATATCCTTCAATCATCATTATCTTCAGAATTATCTTCAAACACAGGCTTATACCAGGTATCAATTTTTGCAAACTTTACTTACTGTTTAACACATAACATTTCATATTAACAGAGCTTGACTAGCAAAAATTTAAGTACTACAGGAAACGAAGAGTAATCACCCAACTCAATCGTGAATAATTTGCAGACTTTTGTGTAAATCAGATATATTGAACACAAACGTAGATTCATTTGTCATGAGGAAAAATAAATAAAATTAAATAATTCAATCTAATTAAAACCATTATGCCACAATAAAAATATACAGCCACTTCATGTTTCAAAAGGCAATAAAATTCTACTTATACATTCTGCTGTGAAACCAGAAGAAGCTTAGAAAAGTTAAATTTTATATAAATATCTGTCCTGGGCTCAGCTAGGATGGGGTTAATTTTCACCAGAAGCTGGGAGGGAGCCACAGGCAAGACGGAAAGCCCAACCAGCAAATGCGATGTTCCATACCATACTGGTGTCATGCCTGTTACCTAGGGTGGAGAGCAGGCTGGGCAGAGCGCACAAATCTCTAGCGCAGGTACATCGCTGCAGAGCTAGGTGGTCGATGTGCTTTATAGCACCAGTTTTATGTACCATTTCATTATTATTATTGTTATTACTGTTGTTTCTTCTCTTGCATTCTATTAAATGCTCCCACGGGGTTTTGCCTTTTCCTCACTATTCTCCTCCTCATCTAGAGGAGGCGGGGAAGATTTGTGAGGGGCCACTTGGTGCTCAGCTCCCAGCTGGGTCTAAACCATGACAATAGCCTCGTTGAATCACCCTTTAAAGCATAGCTAACTCTCATTCAAGGATTCAAGCACACTCTGGCTTGAACATATGCTCTCCACCACACCATTTCAGGTCAGGAGGCTTTGATTTACTCTGTTTATGTAAGCAATGTTTAAGCAAGTAGAATGAAAACTAAGAGGAGTCATTGTCCTATAAGATGCATTTGAGGAGGCTGAAGAACCAGAATAGATTGCATACATGTCTATCTAGGAAAAACAGGAAAATTGTTCCTTCTGAATAAAACATTAGTCGGGGAACTAAGTTTACTTCTTTGGCAAAAGTCAGATTTTCTGCAGAGAGTCTTGGTATTTAAATCCAGTGGAATTAAATAGTACAAATAGCAACCTGATAAATAAAGGCTGCTTTTTCGGTGACCACTAATTGATCAACACTTTTTATATATGTAAATAGCAAGCAGAAAAACTAGTTTTAGAGGAGTTTTATAACTGTGAAACTGTTAGATCCATTTTTTTTTACCTTGGTTGTTTTTAGCAATTAAAATACTAAATATTTCTACAAATATATTCTGTGTCTTTTTCATACCTTTGCTACACTATCACAGTGGAATAACTCCTTGCAGAGAAGGAAATTACAAGTTCTAAAGCAGATGAGAGGATTGTGAGGAAACATCAATTAGAATATAACATATGTTTGCACTTCTTAACCTCAAATTTGAAAAAAAAGGTTTATCTTTTAGGTTTTTAAAAATTATTCTGAAGCACTTAATTTATACCATTTTTCACTCATTTTCAAAACACTGAGGAAAATATAATTTATTTTCTAGACATGAGAAAAATGTGAGATGGATGTAGGAAGTATTTGCCCATAGTAAGGAAAGAGAAACAAATAAATATCAGCATGAGTACTAATCCAGAATTCTGTATTTTAGAGTATATTGCCTTTTCTATACAAGTACTATTTGGTTTTCCGTGAAAGATTTGTTATTTGGGAACTGCATTATATCTTACTGAGCTGTGACCATGGTACAAATTATATACTGTTTAAAAGAGGTTATGTTGTACTGAAAGGAGCTTAAAGTGCAATATTCAGTTTGGGGAATTTTTGTTGTTACTGTTTGGGGTTTGTGTGTGTTTGTTTACAGGCATAGAAATTCGTTAGAAACAAACACATGCTTAAGTGACTAAAGTATATCTATCTGCAGATATTGCAAATGGAAAGCTACATACAAACTGGAAATTATGATGAATAGGCTTCTAAGCACTGACATTTAAATCTCTTATGAGCGAATGGTATCTTTAGCAGTTACTAAGCGTTAGATCTTGGAAACAGCCTTCTAGTAATCAGTAAAAATTAATAAGAAAAGTTATTCATGTGGATCATATCCCTATATTTAGGCATCACAGTAAAAAAAGAATTGTTTAAAATTCTTTACTAACTGACCTATACATAGCATAGTTCAGTGTACTCTGCTTCCATGACGAAAAAGGTGAAAAATTGTTAAACTGAATTATGTAAGGTAACTACACTTACCTTTCCTTGTACTTGTAAGCACAATAAATAACTTTAATCTTCCTTCATTTACACATTAATATTATTTAGTATTTCTATGTATCACTACAAAAAATATATTGGTTTATACTGTTTTGTTAGTGCAATGTTTATTCCTTATAACTTGAGTTACAATATCTAAATGTAGTTTGGTAGTATATTGTATTCAATCTATGCAATAAAAGCACTTTATTAAAAGCACACACAAGTTTTATTTCTCCTGTTGGTTATCATAGAATCATAGGGGTTGGAA
>NW_008596683.1:0-47619 GCF_000691845.1 Merops nubicus | reverse complement strand
GGTGAGGGATGCAGGAGGAGTAGCCGGGGTGAGGGATGCGAGGGAGAGGACTCAAGGAGAGGGGTGCGGGTGCGATGCTCAGGAAAAGGGGTGCAGGAGGAGTACTCGGGGTGAAGGATGCTCAGGGGAAGGGGGGTACGAGGGGTGAGAGGTGCAGAAGGGGCGGTCAGGTGTTGGGATGCGGGAGGGATGCTCAGGCGAAAGGATGCAGGAGCAGTAGTCAGGGTGAGGGATGCAAGAGAGAAGACTCAAGGAAAAGGATGCAGGATGAATGCTCAGGAAAAGGGGTGCGGGAGGAGTAGTCGGGTTGAGGGGTACAGGAGGGGTGGTCTGGGGTCAGGGTGCGGGTGGGGTGCTCAGAGGAAGGGGTGCAGTAAGGGTGCTTAGGGGTTGGACTGCTCGGAGGGAGGGATGCCCAGGGCTCAGGATGCAGCAAGGAGATCTTGGAAAGAGGAGTCCAGGAGGGGTGCTCGAGGGAGAGATGCATCAGAGATGCTCGGGGGTCGGGATGCTTGGGGTCAAAACGCTGGAGGGGTGCTTGGAGGAAGGGGTGCAGGATGGATGCTTAGAGGGAGGAACACTCATCAGTCGGGATGCAGGAGGTTGTTCAGGGGTCAGGATGCAGGAAGGAGCTGGGAAAAAAAGGGTAATTGTGAGTCGGGATGCAGTTGGGGTTGTCAGGGATGATCAAAAAGAGGGATGCTTGGGGGAAGGGGTGCAGGCAGGATGCTTGGGAGGGATACTTAGAGGGGTACTTGGGGCTTGAGATGTAGAAGAGGGTTTGGAGGGAGGTATACAGGAGAGATGGTTGGAGTAAGGGCTGCTTGGAGGGTCGAGGTGCAGGGAAGGTGCTCAAGGGAGAGGTGCTTGGAGGGAGGGCTTCAGGAAAGAGGTCCAGGATTTGGGATTCTTCAAGAGATACTCAGAGAGAGGGATGCTTGTGGTCAGGATTCAGGTGAGATGCTCAAGGACTTGGATGTTTGGGGGTCAGACTACAGCAGGACGCTTGAAGGGAAAGACACAGGAGCAACATTAGCAAGTGGGTGTGTGAGGGCGTTTCCCTGGTGCCTGAGGGGCTTTGCAAGCCTCTTTATGAGGAAGCATCTTGGTATGAGAAACTGGCCAAGATGGGAAGCTGACCTGGGAAGAGACACTCAGAGATGTTCCCATCCAGTTCCAAGCCGCTGTCAGGTCAAGTGTGCCCTGGCTTAGACTTTGCAGGTGTTACTGAGGGAGAAAAGCAGACGTAATGCTTGGCACTTCTGTGAGGTTTTCAAAACACACTGAGAACTCAACTGTTCCCTGCTGTGTTTGCATCACAGGACTCACAGCAGAGGAATTTCCACTGCATGCCCTGCCTCAGGCTGAGAAGGTGCAGCAAGGGGCTGAGCTTTCACCTGGGGAGTGGTTCAAAATGCCTTGGAGATCTTTTTGATGGACTCCATAAAGTTTACCATAGTCTCATTTCACCTTCCTGGTTTCTGGACTGGCTGATGCAAACCCAAATAAGTTGGGGGGGGGGGCAGAGTTTGAAACTGAGGTCCCAAATGCGTGTCATCTCTCATTTTTCCCCAAGGTGCTACCAAAAAAAATGGAGCTCTCTGTATCTCCAAGCAGTGAGGCAATGTCTGATGAATCCTAATCAGCACTGGCAGCGTCAGCCCTCTGTCCAGCATGCTGTGTGGAGCAGGACATGGTTTTTCCTTGGGTTACATCCAAGGTTTTAATTTCTATACACAGACAGAAGCAGGCAGAAATCTGAAGAAGAGTGATGTTAATGCTATAAATACCTCAAAGAAAGCAACCAGCTTTCCGGAGTAGATGTATTTACAGTCTCCAGGGATGATAATAGAAAGGACATTGGTCTGAAGGTCAGTGCAGGATCTGGATGCCCCCATGGAAGTAGGGTAGCAGAGCCTTGGCTGAGACCTCTGGCTAAGGAAGAAAGCAGAAGGCTTTGCGGGGGAATAAAAAGGAGATACATTCATCAGAGGGATGTGTGGAGGTGAGACTGTCCTGGGAAAAACTTACCTAGTGGGGGCAGGACAAAGCTCTTGGGCATCCAATGCCAAATATATTCAGAAAATTAAAAAGCAATTGGGGTGGGTTATTTTTGTCTGAGGCTGGTGCTGGGCTTAGCCATAGAGCCAGTGCTTTGTTGCTGCTGGTCTAGTGGTTAGAGCAAGGCCTGTCTCTGCTAATTCTTTCCAAGGCAATGGGAGAAAGGAATTTAATTCCTTGTGTCTTGCTTTCTGCCATTGATACCCAGATGGCTGATAATATGCTAGTGGTGGTTTTGAGATGCTTTATTAGAAAAGGAAGCCAGTAGGTATTAGAGATGTTTGTATGTACCTGGTTGACTGGAGGGCAGGAATGGAGCTGAGAGGAGGAGTCTGGGGAAAAGAAGGAGGAAACTTCAGGGCCCTGGGCTTTATTAGGTATTATTGTGCTGATGACTTTGCCATCCAGCCAAAGGTTTTTTTTTTTTTTGTTTGAGACCGTATCAGCAAAAAATGCAGAGGAAGAGAAGAAACTGGGAGATCTTTGTGCACCAAAAGGAGCAAATAAGCAGCGCTGGAGAAATAAGAGAGCAGGGTAGCCAAGATAGCTGGTTTCAGGTAGGAGAGCCAGCCCAGCACTGTTGTCCATGAATTAAGACCATTGAGATGGCTGACAGAATGGTATGGTACGGTATGGTACGGTACAGTCAGACGTGTAGCTTTTTTAGAGGAAAAAGGAATGATGAAATATGTGGTACTGGAAAAGAAAGGAAAAGGGTCTGCAGTGGTCTGTGAATCTAAAATTGCAACAGATTTTAATAAAGGCAGGGACTATGATATGATAAATTTAGGCTGATTGTGAATAGAATCATAGAATCATGGAATGGTTTGGGTGTGAAGGGACCTTTCAAGGTTATCTAGTGCAACCCCCCTGCAGGGAGCAGGGACATCTGCAACTAGAGCAGGTTGCTCAGAGCCCCGGCGAACCTCACCTGGAATGGTTCCAGGGTTGGGCATCAACCAACCAATTTCTCTGGGAAACCTGGCCCAGGGTCTCACCACCTTCATCATAAAAAGTTTCTTCCTTATATCTAGTCTAAGTCTCCCCTCTTTATTTTAAAACCATTGTCATGCTGAGAAGATTATCCACATCTTTCTTGTAGGCCCCCTGGAAGTCCTGGCAGGCCCCCAGAAGGTCTCCCCTGCTGGAGCCTTCTCCTCTGCAGGCTGCCCAAGCCCAACTCTCTCCTGCTGGGCTCCCAGCAGAGGGGTTCCCCCCTTGGGTCATTGCAGGGGCTCCTCTGGCCCCCCTCCAGCAGATCCCTGTCTCTGCTGTGCTGAGGACTCCAGAGCTGCCCCAGCACTGCGGGGGGGGGGGTCTCCCCAGAGGGGGGCAGAGGGGCAGGATCCCCTCCCTGCCCTGCTGCCCACGCTGCTGGGGGTGCAGCCCAGGCTGACGGGGGCTTCTGGCCAGCTCCTCACCCCCTGCACCCACTAGGCAAAACAGATGTCTTGTGGCTAGTTACTTTCTAGAGACCCCTTAGATAAGTGTGTGGCCACAGGAGAGAAACACCATTCCGTAGGTGGAGCTCATGATGAACAACAAAGCCATGGAAAATCCCAGCCATCCAATTGGGTGACGATGCTCAAAGAAATCTGTGTCTGGAGAGGACAGAAAGCTGGCGAGCAGGGTGGAAGGTCTGCTGGAGCATGGGGACAACCTTCTGCTTCAAATCTGCTCCTGCTTGTGGATGACGGGCAATCTCCATCAGTGCTGTGCTAGAGGGTGGTTCTGATTCAGTACAACAGAGGACAGGAAAGCACGGAGAGCCTTGCTGGCCAAAAGTAATTAGCTCTAGTGAGTAGGAGACACACAACACAAGTGCAATCTGTCACTGGGAAGGAGTTTGGGATGGGAAGTGAAGACTGTGATCTCCTTGAACAGAGAAGGTGAATTTAGAAAGGCAGATTATAATTGCATGCAAAAAATTTGGCCAGGCTTCTGTGCTAGCAGTTTTTCCCTATTGTGACTATAGATGGGTAGAGTCTCACGTGCTGTTTCTAAAGGGGTATTTAACTGGGGTTTTTTTTCAGCAGTTTTTCGCTCTGAGTTTCTGCCCAGATCTCATCAAAGTGTCCCTGACCCTCTGCTCTGCCATGGCACTTCACTGGGTGCAACTCAGCAGCTGAAGCAAGCAAAGTAGAGTGGAGTGCTGCTGGTAATATATTTGCAGGTCTGGAGAGGTTTGGCTGCTGGCTTTGCCACAACCTGTTGCATCTCCTTGAACAAATGGTTTGATCTGGATGTGCCTTGATATTTCGTATTGCTAGAACAGTGGGACCTGAGGTTGTTTAGCCTGGAGCAAAGGAGGCTCAGGGGAGACCTTCTGGCTCTTGACAACTCTCTGAAAGGAGGTTGGAGCCAGGTGGGGGTTGATCTCTTCTCCCAAATAACAAGCAGCAGGACAAGAGGAAATGGCCTCAGGTTGTGCAGGGGGAGGTTCAGGTTGGACATTAGGGAAAATTTCTTCCCCAAAAGGGTTGTTGAAGAGGGAGAGGCTGCCCAGGGCAGTGGTGAAGTACCCACCCTTGCAAGGATTTAAAAGCCATGTAGATGTGGTGCTGAGGGACATGGTTTAAGGGTGACCTGGTAGTACTGGGTTAATGATTGGACTTGATCTTAAAGGTCTTTTCCAGCAAAAACAATTCTATGATTCTATATCTGCCAGGTCACTTAAGTGAAATATCTGTTCCCTTGTGAATATTGCTAAAGATACAGTTTGTAGACCAGTGGACTCTGTTTCAGTTGAAGCTTCCAGGCATTATTGTGGTGCTAATAACATGTAAGGGAGGCGGAGGCTGTAGAAAATAATGAGTAGCTGGATGTGAAATAATTAAGAGATAAAGAGAGAAGAAGCAATTGTGTCATTGAGAGGACTCGAGATAGAACCCACAGCATTGTCACTGTGAGCACTTGACATGTACAGAGAAGATCATTGAGTTGGATTCATATCAGTTACATTAATTAAGGTTATTTAGTCAGAAAAAAACTAGATCCCAGCTAAATGAAGAGTATAACCAGATGTGTAAATTGTACCAGGTTGTGAGGAGACGGAAGTAGGAGGTGCAGTAGGATGGATGAGAGCCCAGCAGTGGTCTTTTCTTGATAATTTCCAGCTCCGTAGGGCAACTGCAGTTTCTTCCTAGTTATTTAAAGGGCTTTTTAGCCTCTTAGGAAAACTGTCACAGGGAAGTGATAAGAACGACTGTCAGTGCCTGTCTGGTATCTGCTGGTCAGGCTGTATCTGTTGGATGTGGTAATGTTGAGTTGCAGGTTGTGGTTCCCTCTCCTTGGCTGGATGAAGAGGCAGGCACTTTGGACCAAAAAAAAAAAAAAATCTCCTCTGCCTATGAATTAAGGGGACATTTGTTCCTCAAAAAACACAAACAAACAAACAAACAAACAAACAAACACAACCCAAAAAAAACCTGCAGAAAATCATTAGGACACAATTATCTTTGATGTTCTTGGAAAACAGACCTAGAGTGGTGTGTGGCAACAGGGGCTGGTCCTTTTAAGAATTTGTATACCAAGTCATGGTAAATTTTGTAGAAATTTTAGAGAATACCATAATTCTTGTGCAGTATTTTGTGCTCTAACACAGCACTGTGTGTGCTGCCTTCCACCCTGCAGCAGCTTAGCACACTGCAGGATTGAGCCCTAATTGCTGAGCTGCCTGGAGGATGCAACAAGAATAACAGTAATGTCTTGTCTGACAGAAAAGAAACTATTTAAGCAGGAGTTAAGGACAATAAAAGGTGAGTCTCATTTCTGTACTTCCAGGCCTCCAGAGAATTCAGGGAAGTAGATCACGATTTCTTCTTCTCTGTAAGTAAGAAGCAAATCACTTTGTTTATCAGTCTGTGTTTGGATGGTGGGGTTTTTTTCCTCCTTTAGCGATATTTATCAAACTATATATGATGCTGTTGGAGGAAATGTGCTGAATTTATTACCAAGGTTTCCTACAGGTAAGGTACATCTCAGATCTATGTTTTCAGAGCTTTGTAAGGTCTGGGGTGTGGGAGCTGATACTGCATTCTGCAAAAAAAAAAAAAAAACAAAACAAACCCTAAGGAGCCTTTGCTGGAAATCTGCTGCTGGCAGGGAGAGGGGAATGAATTGATTTCGAATTAATTGGATAGACTTCAACTGAAATTAATCCAAATTAAAGAAAAAAACACAGGCAGAACAGAAATATAAGGACACCTTTCAACAGTACAGATTATGAAGATTAGACACAAGCAAAACCCAAGGTGACTTTTCGTCCTGAGGCTGGGATTTGGCATTTTTTACAGTTTACTCATTTTGAGGCATGAAGCTAAGCTGGTCAATGCTGCTTAATTTCCTTCTTAATAGTTGCTTAATATATTAAAATAATGCTTAAATTCCTTTTCCCATTCTGGTTTCTAGAGTGTCCTTCCAGGGACACACCACGTGGCCACCAACACCTGTTGCAGATGTTGATGAAATAATTCAATTTATATGTGGCTGTAGATGGAATTTAAGTCTGGAGCCAGGGTTCTCTTCCAGCACCCTTTTTATTTTGAGGGCGCATGGGAGAAAACACTGTGAGCCCTGATGTGTATTTGTGAAAGTGGCATCTGGTACCTAATGCCATCAACACTTACTTGTCTGTCAGGTGAAATGGAGAGTGTCTTCAAGACAGTTTTGTAGGTCTGAACACCTGTATGACAAGGACGAGATAGGAAGACACCCCTCCCTCTTCTAAATCACATCTCCTTCTCTAGCAGATCTTTAAAAAATCAAGAGGGATTATCTGAGAATCTAGTTTTGTCAGCCTCTCTTTGGTTCTTGGGAAGATCATGGAGTACATCCTCTTGGAAGCTGTGTCTGGGCGCCTGAAGGAGGAGGTGACTGGTAGTAACCAGCATTAGTTTGCCAAGGGTAAATCATGCTTTACCTGTGGGATGGCCTTTAAGGTTGGAATCGTAGATCTGTAGATGAGGGGAGAGTAGTGGATGTTGTCTTCTTTGACTTCAGGAAGGCTTTTGAGATGATGTTTCACAGCATCCATGTATCAAAGATGCAAAAGAAGCTGCAGTCTAGGTGAGTGGATTTCTACTTGGGTAGGAAACTGTGTAGAACCTTTCCTTTTTAATATTTTTAGCAATAATCTGGAGGAGGAGATGAAATTCACCTTGTCGTATTTGTGAGCGACACCAAACTGGGGGAATAGTCAACATGCTTGAGAGCAGGGTTGCAGGAGGACTGGGACAGGCTGGAGCTGAGAAGAACCTGGTGGAATTCAACAAGAACCAATTCAAAGTCCTGAACTTGGGATGGCTTCATCTGGGATGGACTAACTGAGCAGGGACTCGCCCAGGATGGACTAACCTGTAGCACTGGTGAAGGCTGGGGACTGACTGGTAGCAGCCTCCCAGTGCCTACAAGGAGGTAATTCAGGAGATAGAACCAGGCTTGTCACAGCACTGCGTGGCAGAAGAGAAGAAAAAACTGATATAAATTGGAGCAAGAGTTTCCAACTGAAAATAAAGAAAAACATCCCACTATGAGCTAATTGAGCACTGGAGCAAGTTGCCCAGGGTCATTGTATGAGTTCCATCCTGGGATGTTTTCGAGACCTAAATGGAGCCTAAACAAAGCCCTGAGCAGCTTGATTTGATTTCAGCTTTGTGCAGGGCCTGGACTAGAGACCCCCCCTGACTGTGTGATTTCACCCGTGTCACTCCTGCCAGCCGTTCAGCAGGGGAGCAGAACAGTTCTGCCATTTTGTGGGCCTTTTTCTTTTTCACTGCAAAGCTCATATTGTGGACTTTCTGTTTTATGTGAGCTACGTAACAGATGGGAACCTCACAGCAGCTCTTCGGATTAATAATTAACACTTTGGCCTTCTACAGCATCCTTGTGTGCTCCAAGAACTCGGTTCTCTTTACAGGCAGGAATGAGGCAATCCTCCCAACTATTCTGTGAGTTGTTATTGCCAGGGAAGAAAGTGAAGTGCAGGAAGGTTGTCCCAGTTCAGGAGCATTCATTATAGAAGCCTGATTGTCTGAATATTTAGTCTTTTTTATTTTGGTATTAAACAAAGGAGAGCCAGGGACCAGATCTCCATCCAAGCAGCGTTTGGCTGCCCAGGAGTGAAACTCTCCCTGTCCTGCAGTTCTTTGGGTTATTTATGATGCTCTTCCAATTTCTGCAACAAAAGTTACCATGCTCTTACAGACCACAGTCTCCTTCACTGCAAACCCTGATTCATTCTGCAGGCACTTCCTGGGGAAAAAAACCCCAAGTGAATATGAGATCCTTTAAATAATAACTCTCTGAAAGTATCTGGAGCTGTGCAGGGGATGAATTACCATCTTAATTCCTAACCTCTGACATGTGAACAATCCTTTAGTGTAGAATACTCTTTTAGTATAGTTTTAAGAGCATAATATTTATTATTACATAATACAGAGCAACTTGGATGTCGATTAAATATAGTTCTAAGATTGTAACATATAAATGTCTCCCTCTTAGGAGCTCCCTGGCTAGCATCTTCCATCCTGGCTTGGTGTGGTCCATACCCAGGGAGCAATTTGGTGTACCCTGATACTCAGCAGAAACATGGGCTTGTTTGTTCCCTCCTGCTTACACCAGGATAGTTAGAAAGGTGGAGGTGGGACTCTTACCTAAAGCCCAACCTTGTATTGTAAATTCCTTCATTAGTGAGGAGAGCATGGACTCTCCAACACAAGGTCAACCCAGGTGCTTACTCTCTGCATGCCTTTGAGGTGCTAATGTCAGTATGAGACATTCTGACATTTCCTGATGAGAAAGATAGTTTGTTTTTATGGTCCTTAGATACTCTCCATTGGGACTTGTTTATCTATTGACTATGGAGGGAGTTTGTTTCAGCCTTGTCCTCACTGCATTGTGTCAATGGAGACCTAGTTGCACTCCAGGTAGCAAGGCTGGGGTGATCCATCCTCACATCTCCTTCTGTGATCAGCCTGAAAAAGAGCCAAACCCTTTCAGGAGCTGCAAGTTTATCTCGGAATTCAGATGCAAGTAGACATTTTTCATTGAAACTTTGAGTGAAGTTTGGCAATGCTCAAGTAGCCAAAATCCCAGTCATACAGGGACAGCAGTGGGCAACCAACACCCCTGAGAGGGGCAGTGGGGCCACCCAGCACCACATACACCAGTGGACTGTGGGGATTTATGGGGTTAGGTCTAAAAGGTCTGTAGTCATTTTTTGACCATCCTGCCTGTGTGGTGTTTCTACACTGCTGTGCCAGGCTCAGCATGGATTGCTCCAGGGAAGTAGCTGTGTCACAGGGAGACACAACCATCTGCTCTCCAGGTTGGCTTTTAGCCTTTTCTGTCACTGTGGTACTTTCTGTTGGAGCTGAAAATACATTACCTCTTAACCTTGTCCTCATTTGTCACTGGTTTCATGCAGGATGGTCCCACAAGAGTCTTGCTTATATCTTCTACCCTGTGAAAACAATGTGATAAGGAGCACTAGCTCTACCAGAGCTTGTTGCAGGGAAGTCAGCAGCAGTGCTTGATGGGGAAAAATAAACCCAGCACATGAGCAGAGGTCTGTGTGAGTCAACAGGCAGGGGACAGAAAGGCCAAGGTGGTCCCTGGAGAGGTATTGCAGTGTAGGTTGCTGTCATCACTGAATGGGGAGGTGGCCGTGCATATATGTAATGGGTTTTTCCATCCTGTGAGATTGTGGGGGAAGCAATGATGTTTGGTTGGGTGGGCGAGCCTCCCAGCCAAGCAGCTTTGAGACAGGGGCTGAGGTTTGTCTATCTGGCATGGGTTTGCCTTTTCCACCAAGGAGCAGCTCTCTACCAGGAGAGAAGATATTCTCTGGCAATACAGGCTTACTCCAGGGATGGGATTGTCCTTGGATGGCATCCTCTGAGGTCCCTTCTGAATGTTATTTGTGAAAGTCATACCTGGGGTACATGTAACTGCACATGTAGTTTTCATGAAGATAACACTACTCACTTGAAAAGATGCAAATGCTTTCCAAGTTCTAATGAAGAAAGTTTCAACCAACCCTGCTAGGAATTGCTGCATGTTGTCCTCATTTCACAGATTAGAAACCTGAGGAACAGAAAGGTGGTGATTTTTCTTTCATCCAGAAATCCACACTGAAGCTGCTCTCAGGCAGGCCTGTAAGGTACAGTGGTCCATCACATCTTCCCTGCACATGGCTTTCAGTGGAAGTCCATCACATAATTAGTACCTTGCAGTGTGGTTTTGGGGTGTAAGCAGCAGTAATCAAACACAGGATGCTAAGAGGGTAGATTCAGACTAGATATAGGGAAGAAGTGTTTTACACCGAGGGTGGTGAGCCCCTGGCCCAGGTTGCCCAGAGAAGTGGTCGCTGCCCCATCCCTGGAACCATTCCAGGGGAGGTTGGCCGGGGCTCTGAGCAACCTGCTCTAGTTGCAGATGTCCCTGCTCCCTGCAGGGGGCTTGGACTAGATGACCTTGAAAGATCCTTTCCAACCCAAAGCAATCTGTGATTCTCCTGGTCAGACACACAGGAGTGTGGTTGGATCTGTCCTGCCTTGATCCTTCATTCAGGGAATGAAGATGGTACCAACTTTCGCTCTCCCTCCTCCGTGGATCATTCTGGGCTATGGGAGGGAAGGAATGTTCTCCAGAGGTGTCTTTGTGCAGCACACTGCCCTGGGGGGACCTGCTGTGGCTGAGCCTTTATATAGTCCCTGTAATACATTTTAAGATCTCTTGGCTGTCTAATTTTATCACTCTGTAATGGGGTTTCTTGTGCAGTGGTGTATTCAACACTTGGTTGTAAATGTTGTACTAAGCTCTTCCAAGGAAATCCTTAGGGTGTTTTTAAGCACTTTTTTCCCTAATGCTTCATTGCTGGTGAATTTGGGCCGTGACGAATGGGAAATTTTGCCTGACTTTGCAGTTTCTCTCCTCTCTTGGTTTGGTCCTGCATACAAATGTGGCAGGTCCCTGAGGAGCAGCCAAGACTGCACCACTCAGCCGGAGTGGCTGGCAGCACAGTGTAAATGTCACATGTATGCCCCTCCTAGGGCACAGAGAGGCTGCAGTCCCATCCCCACTTCCCAGGGCTCTTCTCTCCTTTCTTCAATGTGTAAACAATCATGGGGAGCATCTTTGCATCTTGAAGACACCTGAGCCAACAGAGACCAGTGGAAGACCTTGGCTCCTCTAGTTCCCCACTCGGCCCCTCCATGGGTCTGTGGCAGGCCATCTTCAATGGGGATTGGATTTTGTGGAACGTGGGACACCATCTTGAGTTGCTGAACCCATCAAGGAGAGGGAGCTCATCCATCACTAGGGTCAAGTGTAAGATCGTAGTTGATTGTTTACAAGACAAAAATGGTCAAATGTGTGATTAGTCTGAAGAAGTTCTGTATTTTTGTGTGTTCATTCAGTGAGGGGGCTTCAATCTCAGTCAAACATCACCGGGGTGGAAACTTTTCTGAATGCCACTGTGAAAAGGGCACAAGAATTATCATCGTCATAGTGGTCCCAGACAGCTCTGAAGCTTTGCTTCTTTGACCTCCCATGCCAGCCTGGGCTTGAAAGCTCAGCAGACCCTGCTTGAACTCATCTGCTGCTCTTTTCCTCTCTTTCAGGAGCTAGGTGCAGAGATGGATAAGATTCTGGAAGCTGTGGTGATGTCCTCATACCCCAACAATGTGAAGCAAGGGCTTGTGAGACGTGTCATTGAGGCAGCGAAGCAGCCCATGGACAGCGAGCAATGCTGGTCCATGCTGGAGCTGTCTACCAAGCTTTTTCTCACAGGGGACACCAAGTATAAAAGAGAGATTGGGAAAGAGGTTTTGGAGGTCTATGGCCACTACCACCCAGAGGAATTTGAGGAGTTCTTTAATGTCCGCTTACTGCTGAGTCTTCTGCAGGAAGGCTATGGACCTCTGGGGAAGAGAAGCCATTATGTACTCGATTATATACAATTAGGACTGCAGTTCATCTTGGAAAGCCCATCAGCAAACAGCATCTTCAGCTTATTGAGGATCGAGGTGCTCCGGAAGGTCTGCGAGAGGCCCAGCCCCAAGCAATGTGCCAAGATCAGCAAGCTCCTCACCCAGCATCCTCAGTGCATTCCCACGGGCAAACACCAGCTCTTGTTCTGTCAGCAGCTGGTGCGGTGCATCGGGCAGTTCCAGTGTGTCTCTGAAGGAGAAGAGGACATCATGGAGTTTTTGGAGCAGGTGAACAAAGTGAGCGGTCTGCTGCAGAGGATCTGGAGGACTCAGACCTCAGCCATCCTGCCCTCTTTGAAGGAACTCTTCACTATCATTTCTTCAACAGGTAATTAATTTAAAAACAAAATAAGGCTGAGAATGTAAATGTTGGCTCCGATGAATTCAAATTTGATTAGTTTGATGTCTTGGGTTGTTCTCATCTGCTCCAGAAACGCAGCCATGGCTGAAATATAACCAAGAAGCATCCCTAGAAGTTACCCAGGGCTTTAAGCTAGGAAGATGTTCCCTGCAACCACACAGAGTCTGCACACGGGAGTTGTTAACTGGGTTGGAATATCTGCAGCACAGGGTTATGTGTTCAGCACTTCCCAGCATCAGCTGGGCTTAATGGAAAGCACCTCTCTGCAGCTGGTTTGAGTGGGACTTGAAGGCTTTTAGAAACATCCCTCTCTGATGGCTGACGTGATGGGATCCCACAGCCTGTTCCTTATGCTAAACTAGGGACAAAGCTAAGGAGTTATTTCACACTGATCTAGAGGTAGGAAGCCCTACAATCTCTCTGGAAGGTGGTCATGTCTTAAGGTGGGACAGAAGATATTCATCCAGCTTCTGGGGCCTTCAGGTTATGAGCCTTTAGGTCTCAGAAGATTTTTGGAGGTACCAGTGCCATGAAAGGCTGGTCTGTCTGCTGGCAGGTGTCCGGGTTCCGTGTAAAAAGGGGTTCAGGGCAGGACCCACACGGAACAGAACTATGTACTCACCTCTCCCCCCCCCCGAGAGAGAGAGACACTTTGGAAAAAAAATGAAGTATATTGTTTAACAAGGAACAGAAAACGAAGAAGGGAGGCAAGGAAAATAATATATACAAAGATTAGGGGAAAATACAAAAAAATAAAGTATACAAAACCCTCAGAAATGGTTCCAGGGTCCCACAAAGTGAAAAGACAACTTCCCTCTCTGAGTTCCAAGGCAGGAGTGAGTTAGCACCCACTTCCTGCCTCTTATCAGAGTGTGTGTGGGAAGGGGAGGGAATACAATGGTTCACCCCCACCCGGGGTCCTCCCAGTTGCTGGAAGGTCACGCCCCCATTCCAAGCCTCAAACCACAACAGCAGGTGAGCTCCTGCTCCACTTGTTCCTAAGCCTATGAGGAGATGGGTTTTTCAGTGACCTCTGTGTGAAGCCTCATCCTTTGGAAGGTGCTCCAGGCAGGCAAACCTGCAGTTGCATTTATTTGCAGTACTTAGTCCAAAGAGGGGACACAGAGGAAATTCGAGACCGAGGGTTGGCCCAGAAATGTTCTTGTGCCTGTGACCTCTTCCTCCTTTTGGCCTGTGTATGACTTCACGCAACAACCAATCTGCTATGACCCAATTTCATAATGTCCTACACTGGGGTTTGGGGAATTGTTCTTCTAGCCCAGCTAAGTGTGGACTCCACATTGCTCATTGACACCTGATGACTGTCCACTCCATTTACATAGGCAGAAACTATTTGGCTTTTAGAGAGGATAAATGACCTCATGTGCCTGGTTTTCCTGGTGACTAACATCTTCATTGCTGGCACTCATCCATGTCTTGCAGAGGAGCAGGAAGTACCATCCAACGCCTTGGCCAGCGTGGTCCAGTTTGTCCCCCTGGAGCTCATGGATGGCGTCATAAGGAACCTAACTAACGATGACAGCATCACTGATGTGCAAATGATGACAGCTATTGGCAGGTAGGAGAAGCTGCAGTAGTGGACATCATTCTCACTTAGGAATAAAACCTGTCCCAAAGCTGCACTCAGTTCCTTTGGGTGGTTTTATCCCAACCAGGTTGGCTGGTGTCTAGTGAGGAGTCTGTGGAGAAAAAGGGAATTTCTGGACCCTTTCTTCCAGCCCTGAGGGCCTAGAATAAAGAAGTTTTAATTATTAATTTATTATTAATAATATTATTATTATGTTGTTTGGTTTCTTTTTTCTTATAAGTAAGTGGTGTTATGGGATGCCCAACATAAGACATCTTGAAGAGTTTTCTTTTTTTTTTTTTTTTTTTCCAGAAGCTGTTGAAGGCCTTTTCTTCACAGAAATTTCCTTTACAGAATTTCATGTTGTTCCCCTTCTCCCTTCAGAAGGACATCATCCTAAATCACCAGTAACAGCTAAAAATCTTGGAGAGGGAGATTTGTCCAGCTGTTTCAATGGTCCCACCTTGAACTTTGTCGGATGAATGTGGTCCTGTTACTCTGGATTATGGTTCTGTACAATGTTTATCCCTGCTCTCTGTGCAGGCAGAGTCCATGGAGACATTAAGGCATGGTGGAGAGTAATGGGTGAAGTACCACCTGACATGGTAGACCTGGTCTTTACAGAGCCAATGCCCTCTTTGACATCACCAGGTCTTCCTTGCACACTTGTGTCCACATCCTACAGCTCCTCTGTGCTCCAGTGCTTCGCTCCGCACTTGCGTAGGAGTATTTTTAATGATTTTAAGGGTCTTCTCCAACCTAAATGATTCTATGATTCTGTCTTCAATGCACACTTTCCTTAGAGGTCTCCATTTGAATGGGTGACATTCACATGCAGTAGCACACACACTTAAGCCAAGGGAGCTGCCATGACTTGATCTCACTGGAAACATCTCTTTTCCTCTTGTTACAGGATTTGTTGTCCCCCAATAAGATTGCGTGACAGAAACACACATTATTCCTGGTGGGAACGCTCATTATTCCTGACAGGAACTCTATGTATGCATAAAGAGGTTGCTTCTCTTTGACTTTCTGGGGAAGGTCATGGTTTATCCTAGAGCAACCAAAGACAACAGATTAAGCTGTCACATCTGTTCTCAGCCCTCTTCTCCATCTTTTTCTCCCTCTGGGCACCTGCTGCTGCCAGCTCCAGGTGATAAATCCCCTAAGAGAGTCAGTGTTTAAATACAGAGGTTGCAAGATCAATGGCCTAAGTCCCTAAAACATTCTTGGTCACGCGGAAGGATGAGTAAATGATTACTCAGAATTAGCCAAACATTAAGCAGAGCCTGCAAAATGTAATTAAGACCACTTAGGAGAAGTGCAGAAGTTTTGGCTACGTGTTAACAGCAGACAGGTGCCCCAGAAAACAGCAGGACCATCAGCCTTTGGATGAGTGTGTGCTCCATGCCTAGAAAAGCAAAGAAAAAAGGGTGAGTTGAAAGGATCTTTCAGCTTTGGATCTCTGAAAAAACTGTTTGCACAGAGAAATCTTTTCCTCCAGAGTCTGGGTTTGGTGGTTAGTAGCAGGGGAGTAAACTGGACGTGGGGTGGAGCTTCTGATCAAGCATTTAAAGAACAAATAGTGGTAAAACTCAAGCAAGCCTGGCACCTGCTGGTACAAGTGTATGCCACAAGCGACTTTGTAGAGTTTCTTTTCGAACTCACCTCTTTTCAGATAAACTCCATTGATGTGCAACCATGCCTTCAGAAGTACTCACTGATTTATTGGTTGGTTTATTTTGATTTTTTCTGAGTTTTTGGCTTGTGGGTTTTTTTGGTTAGTTGGTTGGTTTGGGTTTTGTGTATATTTTTTTTCCATGGAGGTGTATCTGTTTCAAAGAGCCCAGGTGCAGGTGGAGAAGGCATTTGCTGTCACACAGTGATGCAGGCACTTGCTACCTCTGGAAATCAGGACCTGAGCTTTTAAAAGTTACTTCTTTGTAAAATTAGAGCCCTGGCTTCCAAAACATTTGTAGATGTTGCAATGTGGCAAGTGCAATGTGAATTTAAAATGTCATTTCTTCCTGCTGTAGCAAGGCAGGCAGGACTGAAACCTAGCCACTACTGCTGGTATAAAATAGCTTAGAGCAGATGAGGTTATTTTATGCCTGTGTAAAAGAAGACAGGGTGAAGAGGGACCTTTGGATCTCTGGATCCATCTCCCTGCTTTGTAGGCATTGACATTACAGACCCCTTTCCTGAGTGTTCAGCTGCACTGCTCAAATCAGGAAGGGCTTTTGCTCCCACTGCTCTCCTTTCATAGCTGTTCCACTGCTGGTTTGCTTCAATGGTTCAAATCTCTCTTCTAATAGGCAGCCTATATGTATTTCTGACCATCTTAATAGTTCATTTGATCTTATGCCAACATAAATAGCTGCAATAGCTCCTTTTCCTCCCTGGTGTTTATTCCTTTAGTGTATGCCACCAGAACAGTCCCTTCCCATCTCTGCTTTCCCATGGCTGTGCTGAACAAGCCAGGTTATTTTTAGCTTTTCTTGCAGGAAAAGTTCTTCATTTTCCCGACCACCTTTACAGGCTTTTTCAACACCTACTCCCACTTCAGTTCATTGGTCTTGAACATGGAAGATGATGTTTGTGCACCATATTCCAGGTGAGGTTCATCATGGCCTTAGACAACACCTTGAGAGATCATTGTTTTGCCATAGAAAACTTCTTTTCTTCTGTGCCACGCTGTGGGTCTGGTCTTTTCTATAGTTACTGTTACAGTGGGAACTCAGAGTCAACTGGTGTCTGACTGGTCATCTTCAGGTAGACGTGTTACCATCACAAAGCATCCATTTCTTGTGCCTTGCATCATTTTGAACCAATACATTTCTTCCCAGTTCTACATTCCTAATCCTCAGGGTCTTCCTTGTGATTCCTTGATCCTCCTCTTGTGTTGATGATGCCTGACAGCTTTGCATCATCACAAATTTCACAGCTATGTTCAGAATGTTTGTGCTAACATCACTAGATCCTCAAGAACGTTACTTGTAACCTCCTTTCAGGTAGCCAATCACATATGATTTACTTATGTCCTTTGAGTAGAAATTTGTATATCCTGACAGACTTGACTTGGGCACCCATGGTAACCCCCTGCAGCATGCTGTTCCTTCTTCCCAGTCATCCCCTCGTTGCCTGTCTTCATTATAGGAACTATCTTCCTATTCTTCCCACATAAATGACCATGCCAAGGTTAACAGTCATTAAAACTCACCAAAGCTTAATTTTACTTGATCACCAACTCCTCTTGTCTGGAGTTCATGAGCTCTTTACGTTTCACTTTCATATCAGCTGTCATTGCTTTTGTTTAAATTCTCAAATCTTTTATCTGCCTCCTCTTTGTCACTGTCATCAATTCCTTCCTCCTGCTGAAAATGGAAGCAGAGGATGTGTTTGGTTGGAAGTCACATCTAGAGGCCACATCTTATCTTTAATTGCCATCACATCCTCTGTATACACTCATTGCATGACTTTCCTTATTCGCCTCTGATGCAAATGTCTGCAGAAGTTTTTCTGGTATTCCCTTTAATTATCCAGCTTGGCTTGACTTTTGATATTTCTCCACATCCCAACATATTCTGCTCTTCAAGCTTTCTTTACTGGCTAGCCTTTTAATTTTCCAGTTCCTTGTAGACTTCACCTATTCCTACTCTTTGCCTTGTGATGGTTAGTTAATTGTGTTCCGTTCATTTATTTTTCATGAGATACAGAATGATAAGGAAAAGGGTAAGACAGCTGGACTGAGATGGGAGACTGAAGATCTGGGATATCTTCAAATCAGAGGTACTAAAATGGTTAGCAAAATTTGACCCTTGAAGATCCCAAGCTTTGGTTACTTTCCAGTTTTGTTTGACACTAAACAGCAACAATGTGCCATCATGTAGTGTGATGTTATATTTTTTTGAGTGACTTCTGTAAAGTACTTATTCCTTGGAGATACACGACAACTTCTTGGTTGAGTGGCTACAGATGAAGTTTACTAGCTGTGAAATTCAGGAATTTCTGGCTCCTATTAGGTTTACCAGTATTTATTTATTTTCAAAAATGTGTTTCTGGAAATCAGTGTTTCCCACACAGAGAATGAAAAAAGGTGAATCTGTGCATTTTTTCCTTACCAGCAACAATGCAGACATCATACCAGTATCACTGTTTCTTTTAACAGTGACAATGGAGAGACCTTGACCAACTCCTCACATAGGTGGCATATTGAGCCCTGTAACAGTGTTAAAAACTTGAAATCGTTGACTCAAGTTAGTGGAAGAAATCCCACTTTATTTTATGGACTTAGGTCTGGTCCTCTGAAGAACAACAGTGTAATGATGACATTGGGGTAGTTCCATTTCAGGCTCTGTTGTGCTTTCAGTAATGTGTAATGCCCTGTGAAGAGCCCAGGTATTACTTGGTGATCGCACTGAGTAGACACACATTTGGAGGAGGTTTAACCCATAGCAGAGCTTGACTTTCACAATATATGCATTAAATTTACCTCACGAGTTTGTATTTCTTTGCAGGATGATTGACTGGGTGTCCTGGCCACTGGGAAAGAACATAGACAAGTGGATCATTGCTCTGCTGAAGGGCTTGGCTGCGGTGAAGAAGTTCAGCATCTTGATTGAAGTTACTCTTTCAAAAATTGAAAAGGTTAGTGGGCTCTTTGAAATGTGAACGTGAACAGCGGACTTCTCCTTGCACCTGAGATATCTTCTTGCCTTTCAACTGATTGAGGATAAGATGTGATCTGAGATGTGTAGAAAAGAGTGTGCTGTCCCAAGGGGTTTTGAAGGAGTGTTGTGTCCCCTGCACCCTCTGTGGATGCTGCACTGCTCTGTGTGGGGTGGTGGACTGATACTGGTTTTGCAGCTAGGAATCATCTGCTCCAGACCAACCTGCAGTACTTGAGGTCTTGGTATGCAGAACTTCTGATATCCTAAAGGGTATGAAATAAAAGAAATGAAGGATTTTCAAGCCAACCAACCAGTTTCCTTCCCAAACTATGGAGCTCTTGTAAAACCTGCCCTTGGGAATGTGACATGCTGTCCTTCAGCTGTGCCTGGGTCAGTGCTGGTTGGCATGGGCAAAATACATACCAGTGAGCATATTAATAGTCCACAGAGTCACAGGTCAGTTTTAAAGCCTGTGTCCTGCCCTTAGTTCATTTACTGTGGGTGGTGAAGCCCGCACTGCCATTGCCATCACCCATTTCAGCAGCGAGTACTTGCCACTCTCTGAAAACCATGTGACCAAGCACTGAAATTGGTTGCCACTTCAAAACCATTTTCCATGCTGTGGTCCTGCTGTTTCCTTCTTCAAATAATGGGAATAACACCTGGCTGAGCCTCCAGTGGAAGTCATCATAGAAGTTCCCAAGACCATCATTATCAGTACTGGGACATTATCAATAACTGCATTTTTCCCTGTGATCTCCCACGTATACTGAGCAGTGGGAGAGTAGCCCATCATCTCTGGCTTTTCTTTACCTTCCCTTTCTTTGTCAATGTATAGGAAAGGGACGCAGCCCTTCACATAACATCCAATTTTTTTTGGGAAGTCTCAGAAGTATAATCTGAAAGGGGCAGAGGGCATTGTTAACTCATGCCATTTTTTGTGAAGTAAGATAAATATAATTACTTAGCCTTTGAAAAAGGCCTTTGCTTTCTCTCTCTCTGCCTGATATCACTAACTTTAGTGATAAAGTTCCAAATATCACAATAAACCAGAAGGGGCACGTTTTAGAAAATCTGACATCCCCCTGTTCTTGCCTGGCCTCATCCATCAGGAGGTAGAGAGATGCACTGTTGGTACAGATGTCTGCACCTCGCTGTGCCAGGTGTTGCACAAGCCTGAAAGGGTGAGGATAACCCACATGGTATTTTTGGGTGCCCTGAGGCCATGCTCTGGATAGGTGATGACCCTGGAGACCTGGCTGCAGGCTGCTTGCTTCAATATCTAGCGTGGAGTAGGAACAGACCAGCAGCCACAGTAGCTGCCCAATGCCTCTCTTTCATGCCACCCTCTTCTGCTGTGTGTTGCAGTGCCATCCTGCCTTCTCATTTGTTTTTTCCTCCCCTACCAGGTCTTCTCCAAGTTGCTGTACCCCATCGTGAGAGAGGGGGCTTTGTCTGTCCTGCAGTACATGCTGCTGAGCTTCCAGCACTCCCATGAGGCATTTCACTTGGTAAGGCTGTGTCTGGCAATCAGATGAGGGCATCACCCTGAACGCAACCATACCATGGGGCAACACGGGTGGGATGGAACCTAAGGTGCTGAGATATCTTAGGAATCTTAGGAATAAGTTCTTCAGTATGAGGGTGGTGAGACTCTGGACTAGATTGCCCAGAGAGGTTGTGGATGTCCCTCCCTGGAGGTGTTCAAGGCCAGGTTGGATGAGGCCTTGAGCCACCTGGCCTAGTTGAGAGGCACCTCTGTCCATGGCAGGGAGGTTGGATTAGATGGTCTCTAGGGTCCTTTCCAACCTAAGCCATCCTGATTCTATGATTTTGGGGTAATATTTCCCTCATCTGCTTGATTTCATTGAGGGATGCAAACCCAACTCTGTCCATCCACTTGTAGCCTGCTCTGGCAGCTGCAGGTGGCCTCTGGTAGCCTCTCCTGCAGCCCAAACAGGTTTTTGGGCACCTTACACCTGGTGCTGAGATGCAGAGGTAAGTCCTGAGCCTAAAAGGAGTTGGTTGCCGCAGATAGAGCAACCACCCTATGTCAGAGGGTGAGGTGCAGAGGAGGAGTGAAGCTTTGCTTTCTCCTCTGATGGTTCCTCCCATTTTTCTTGAGGCTTACAAGCTGATAAATCAGTATAAAGCTGGTTGTGGCTTGGCCCTTCCAGATTTGAAATTTGTGCAGTGTGTCCATGCTCCATTTTTTTTCTGTGATGCTCTACCAGCTGGAGGGGTGATCTCCGTGGCAAGTGCATCCCCATGGTTCTCTCTCAACTTCAAAGCCCACCAGCTGAGGATGCAGTTAATAGAAATATATTGGGTAGCCTGTCAAACTACACTGTGGGCCTTTTCAGCAGTAGCTGTAGTGCTCTTGCAGTCATTTTAACCTGGTGTTTGCCAGTCCTGCAGGTGGAAGATGAGGTTCCCCTCTTCCCATCTCTTGCTCTGAGAGCACTTTCTTTACCCAGTCACTCTCTCTTGTACTGAGCCATTTGTATGACATGTGCTGAACATAGGTGAAACCTAACCTAACAGAAATCCTGATAGTCAGAATTGCCCAGCTTGGTCTGGGCCAGCCATAAACCTGCACTGCTGGGTTTGTCTGGAGAAGGATAAGGGAGGAGGTGGAGGGGTGATGTGGGGCAGGAAGGTGGGCAGGGCTACGCCGACCCAGGCTGGTTAGGATGTAGTTTCATGGGCAGGTTTAGAAGACACAGCCAGTATTTGTTCCCATCCTTTCAGCTGAGGTATGGTAGATGGTGACACTCTGGCTTTGGGATGTGCTCGGTGGAGCCTCTGCATTGAGCATGTCTTGGAGGGCTCAGGCAGTGGAGGACAGGGAATATATTCCTAAACAGCCCTTGCTCTTTCCTAAGCAGGTGCCTGGTTGTCCGTTGGATTCAGTGGACTCCATCCCACATGTGACTTCATCTTGTCACCACCATGTGGCACCCATTGCCATTTCTTGAAGTGATGGATCATCAGCATTGCATAGCCTCAGCACAATAAAGGCTTACAGACTGGATCAAAACACTTCCATTTCATTAATTCTCCACTCTTAAAAAGCAAAACCCCCACTTTTAGCAGCATTTGAATCTCCTTTTTTCATTTCCACAGTGATATTTTGTACTTTATTTTGCTGTTGAGACTAAGAGAAGGCTCTGCTTCTTGCTGACGTTGCCCCTGGAATGCTGTAATTAAAAAGCAAGGCTGAAGGCAAAGGCGTGCTGCAGAGATAGAACTGATAAAAGCACTAATGGAAAATCACTCTATTAATGTTTGATTTTATACTTTTTTGTTAAAACCCTTGCATTTGGCTTTTCACCTAACGTTCTCAGAAGAAGCAGATAAGGCTGGAAAAAAGCAAAGCGAGCCAACATTTTTGACTGATGTTTTTTTCATTCCTCAGCTGGAGACACTTTAAATAAGCCTGAATTTCTTGAGAAACTCTTTGGTTTCTAAAAATAGGATTATTCCAACGGTTTGTCTTCGGATGGGTGTCCATATTTTGAAACACTCCAAAAGCTGTTGGTTGCGCTTGGCTTGAAGTTTCTATCTGCAGTGCAGGGAGCATACATTCCCTCCCTTATTTTTAAAAAACAGGGCACAAACTTGTCTTGCTTCTTATCTTTATATGTTTGCCCTGGAACCTTGGAAAGGTTTTGAGAATTGTTCCCATCACAGCCGGGCAAGATGTTGATGTATAAAATGGTATAGGTGTTCATTTGCTTCTGTAACAAAACTTTTGTGTTGGAAAGGTAATAGTTAAAATATCCAATGTTTTGAGGAGAAAAAAAGAGAGAGAAAGAACAGAGGAAGATGGAGGGAGAAAGAGAGGACCAAGAAATGGCCAGACTGCAGATCTTAAGACTTTACTCCAGGATTTTTCTGTGGTAAAAATAGCATAACGTAGCATAAAATAAAGGTTGTGTAAGTGCCCAGGGTCACTCTAGCACATCTGCAGGATTGGAAAAAGGTCAGTAATGCCTTGTGCAGCTGCAGGGTCAGCAGAGGGTGCCCGTGAGCAGTGTATCAGCTGCGTTTGCATCTCCTTGTTCGTTTTTACATTTTCTAGATAAGAGCAAAATAACAAATGTGCTGTTTCTGTGCTCACCACCCACCTGACCATCCCAATTCCAGTTCTGTTCATAACAGTGTAAAAGAAAATACAGCACACCAGACAAAACTTCTTGTAGGCTAATTCATCTATCTTGTAGGTTTGAGTCCCTACAGTCAGCAGTCAGCATATAATGCCCCTTTCCACTGTGGGTATGTGAGTTAGTAGGGGTTGAGCTGCACAAAGAGTGGTAATCACAGCACAGCAAAGCAGCAGTGCAATCCTGCAGGGTCATGCAACATGAAACCCGTTGTACCGCTCGAGCCAACAGAAGAGTTGCTGTTGAGTTCATGGGCTGAAGGATGAAGTCCAGAATGGGACTGAAGCCAACTCTTGTTGACTCTCCTTTCTGTCTGGGGGTGAATTTCATTCCTCTGCATGTGTGTTAAAGCTCTGTGAGTAACTTGGAGCCATTTTTGATGTAGTGATTTTTCCTTTTCCAGCTGCTCCCTCATATCCCCAGGCTGGTGGCCTCTCTGAAGAAGGAGAACTCCAACTCTGCCACCAGCTCCCTGGAGCAGCTGGCTGAGCTTATCCACTGCATGTTCTTCCGCTTCTCAGGATTTCCAGACCTCTACGAACCAGTCCTAGAAGCAGTTAAAGTAAGATGTGCACCTCTCAGGCTTTTTTTCTGTTTTCCATATGAAATGGCATCTTAGTTTGCAGCCTAGTGCAGAGGGATTGGCTTAGTGGTAGGGACGTCCTCACCTAACCTCAACACCTCAAATTATGGTAGAAGAAAAAGTTTAAAATTCTCAGTTTGAGCCCCACGTAGGCAAGTGGAGGGAAGATACTTCTCTTGTGGTGGGCCTGGAGAAATCCTGCTTGGGCCTGTGAGTCTTAGCTATAAATTTAATCTTGAATGCCTCTGAGGGAGTAATACCAGCAGCTAAACACTTCTTTGCATGAATGCATGTTCAGCTGAGCAAATGAGTTGCGTGAACACCTCAAGCAGAGGAGTTTTGCAGTTGCCTGTTGCTAATTCTTCCTGTGGAAAGGTGATGAGCTGTAACACAGCTCTCTCTTTCCAAGGCTCTTCCTATTCCAAATGAAGACCGGATTAAACATCTCTTGGGACAAAATGCTTGGACCTCTCAGAAGAACGAGCTGGCCTGTTTCTACCCACGCCTGGCATCCAAATCAGAGACGGGAAAAATCGGCTTAATTAACTTGGGCAACACGTGCTACATGAACAGCATCATACAGTCTCTCTTCATGGCTTCAGAGTGAGTTTTTGCTGCCTTGCTCCCACTCAGGACTGCTCCAGGAGTTGCTCAGCGTGTCCTACACTGATTGTCCATCCTGTGATGCATGTCTCTGCTTCTCTTTTGCAGCTTTCGACATTCGGTGTTGAATTTAACCGAGGGCAACTCCCAGCCCCTGATGACAAAGCTCCAGTGGCTCTTTGCTTTTTTGGAGCACAGTCAGGTAATTATTTCATGTTCTAGTTATTTGTTTGGACTGTCGGCTGCGGAAAGGCTCGTCTCCAAGTTGCTTCCTGCCAGCTCCAGTGTGCTGATAAGGAGCTGTGGATCTTGGTGGTTTTTTATAACGAGATGAACTTTGTTTATATGAAAGAGGCTAATTTGGGGGTGGAGGAGGCAAGCTCCCATCACCCATGGAAGCAGGCTGTGTTCACACCAGGCTGCCTGTCTTCAGACTGTGGCCTTCCTGGGCTGGGCTGATGTAGCAACTAATAGTTCTGACAATGAAGTCCATTTGGTAACAGTGTACATATGTGGCCAGCTGAAAAGCTTGTTGGTATAAAGCAGAGGGTTTTGTTTCTTGCTGTGCAGCAAGGAAGAACACTTGAGCAGCTCATCTGGCTCCTTCTTTCACAGCACGGCACAAGTGATCGATGAAAATTGCCTTAAAAGTGGTTTTGTTAAAAGAATAATAATAATAACAAACCCTTAGATTCCAGATGCTTTGGATCATCTGTATGTGAGGGAAAGTAAAATAAAAATAACACCTTTACACAAATTAATTCTGAACACATTCTTGACAAACATGAAGTTTAATAGGAGTGACTTCTGGAGATACATCTAGGTCTTATCTAGCTTGCCTCTTGAAAATGTATTTTTTCTGTCCCTAGAAAGACATGATTTTGAAAGTCCAGTGAATTTTCTCTTGCTGTGAAACCAGTCATCTGGGTTTCTCCATTTTCCAGGCCTTTACTGTCAGATCTGGCTTGTTGCATTGCGCTATTATGTCACTACAGATGACTTCTGGGATAAAAATATAGACAGCCTGTTAAATTGAATATTTGGTCACAGAAGAGTCTAGTTTTTGGTGACAGCTTAGGATGTCTGTGATCTGTGATGAGCGAATACAGAAGTATATTTGCTAGTTGTGTAGTTTACAGTTAATGGTTTCCTATTAATTTCCTAATAGCCTTCCAGTTACTTTTCTTCTTCAGGCTGTTCTTAAAGTCACTTCTTTGCCAAAGATGGGTCTTTTTCCATGCTAATTAGACAGCCTTTTCCTAATGGCAGTGATTACAATATCCAGTAATGCAGATTACCTGCCTGCAGTGATCAGAATGATGGGTGGAAGTTTAGTGAATTTTTGTTGTTTTTTTTTTTAATGAAAGGATTGGGTGAGAGAGATCCTGATCAAATTAAATGGAGCATCAAATTAAATTCAGGCTGAATTAAGTAGAAGTCTCTGGGTCATGCCAATAAACCATTCTAAAATTGAAGGAAGAAAGAAACGTGGATATTTTATAGAAGTAGATGTAAAACAAGAGCTGAATTTCATCCTCACAGTCCTGGCTTGCAGCAAACCAAGAAAATCTTCTGGTGCACTGGGATTAGTCCTTGTAGGGGAAAAAAAGGGGGAGGTTATTGGGCACACAAGCACACCCTGCTCCCAGTCAAGCAGCCAGGAAGACCCTACTCTCCCCTCTCCATCCCCCCATGGGAAGCAAGAACCAAATTCCCTAGGATTAAATCCTTTCTTCTGTGTTGCTGCCAGCGACCTGCCATCTCACCTGAGAGTTTCCTCTCTGCCTCCTGGCCACCCTGGTTCACCCCTGGAGCTCAGCAGGACTGCTCGGAGTATCTCAAGTACTTGCTGGACCGGTACGTGGCAAGCACTGTGATTTTGGAGTCTGGTGAGGGTGGAAGATCATAGAATCAGAATTTTTTGGGTTGGAAGGGATCTTTTGAGGTCATCTAGTCCAAACCCCCTGCACTGAGCAGGGACATCTGCAACTAGAGCAGGTTGCCCAGAGCTCATCCAAGTTGACCTGGAATGGTTCCAGGAATAGGGCTTCTATAACGCTCTGGGCAACCTGGGCCAGTGTCTCACCGCTCCCGTCAGAAAAAATTTCTTCCTTAAATCTAATCTAAAGCACCCTTCTTTTATTTTAAAACCATCACTCCTTGTCCTGTTGTGATGGGCTCTGCTAAAGAGATTGTCCCCATGAAGATGGGGAGACGAGTCTGGAGCTCCTTGATAAAACCCTGTTTGGGCTGGCTTAGAGGTAAGGTCAGAATTTAGTTCAGCTTGAAAATTTCTGCCTTTGCTGTGAAGGCAAAAAGAATTGTACCAAGTTCAGAGACTTGCCTGGCAAGCCACAAGCCACCATCTGTATAGTGTTTATTTTTGCCTTTCTCTGACAATCCGGAATCCTTGGAATCCTTGGTGTAGCAGCAATCCCACTAGACGTGGGGGGTCAATGGCCCATGGAGACCTCTGGTTTCCAAACCATGCCTGACTCCTCCCCACTTTCCTCCTGCAGCACCAGACCCCTGGGCACAGGCAGGTTAACCCAGATGAGCCCCTCAGAGTGGAGAACAGGGAACCTATTTTAGAAACTACCTCTTGGTGATGTATTGGTGCATAACACAGCCTCTTCCTCCCCTACCAAAGATTACATGAAGAAGAAAAGACTGGAAAAAGGATCTACCAGAAACTCAAAGAATCCAGCTTGTTGTCTCAGGCAGTGGAGCATCATTACTTAAACAAGACATTGATTGAGAAGATGTTTGGGGGTAAAATGATGACAAAAATCCGCTGCTTGAAGTGTCTGAATGTCTCCTCTCGAGAAGAAGCCTTCACAGACCTGTCCCTGGCTTTTCCCCCGCCAGACAGGAGCATGTGTGGGAGCAGGTCTGTTTTACCGGTGGAAGAAATTGGCCCACAGCTCATTGAGCCTCCTGAAAACCCAAGTCCACTTACAGGGTCTCCCTGGATCCAGAGGAAGTCCACCATGGCTGGAGGCCCTGCAGCCCCACCAGTGCCTGTGGAGACACTGGGCTTCCAGGAGCCAGGAGAAGCAGCAAATCCCTTGGGTGGCAATGCCATCGGTGTGGAGGCAGCCCAAGACCCTCTCTCAGCTTTTGGAGAGCAGGCATGTGCTCCCAGGGACTCCAGGTCTGTCCCAGATTTAATCAACTATTTTCTATCTCCAGAGAGACTGACAGCAGAGAATAAATACCACTGTGAGAAATGTGCGTCCCTGCAGGACGCCGAGAAGGTGGCGGAGCTGACGGAGGGCCCACACTACCTCATCCTCACGCTGCTCAGGTTCTCCTTTGACCCACGGACGATGAAGAGGAAGAAGATCTTGGACAATGTCTCCATCCCCGTGGTGCTGAAGCTGCCCATCCTCGTCACCCCAGGGGAAGCTGAGGAGGTTTGTCAGCGTGGGAAGGACAGGGGTGGCCCGGGAAGTGGCTTCATGTCGGTGGTGTATGACCTCTGCAGCGTGGTGGTGCATTCGGGCATCTCCTCCGAGAGCGGCCACTACTACTGCTACTCCAGGGAGTGCACCGACACCGTCCCCCGTGGGCAGCCCCGGGACGGGGCACCCAAACCGGCCTCTGACAAGCAGCTGGACTTTGAAATCCAGTGGTACCTGTTCAATGACACCAGAGTTTCCTTCTCCTCCTTCGAGTCGGTCAGCAACGTCACCTCCTTCTTCCCCAAGGACACTGCCTACGTCCTCTTCTACAGGCAGCGGCCAGGCAGGCAGAGCTGCCCGCTGCACGAGGCTCCGGCCGAGGGCAGCCACCTGCATGGGGAACCCTCCCTCCATAAGGACCTGATGGAAGCCATTGCCAAAGATAACATCCTCTACTTGCAGGTAACCCCCGCACAGCAGGGCTGGTCCAGCTCACGGGCCACGTTCTCCCCCATTCAGGCAGCAGTAGGGGCACATCCTGCAGGTAAATCTCCTTCTGCAGGTACCCATCTGCTCCATGAAGCCAAAGCCCTTTTCCTTTTTAGTGCCCGGGTAGGAACAGGTTGTAGTTTCCTGATGAAATTGGGCGCTGAGGTTGGTGCAGGACACCTCGGGGCTGTGCTGGGGGTTGACTTGCTGTTGGCTGCCACAGGCAGCTCTGCTCGAATTTTTTTCCTGAGTGTCTGGGAAAGGTGACTGAGCTGGGAATGAGAACTAGAACAGATTTAATTCAGCCGGTGGCCTTCACCACTTTCCAAACAGTGGTGTCTTGTAGGACACGAGCAGCACCTGGGGAAATTTGAGGGGTTCCTCTTCTCCCAGAGGAGACGTGGGGAGGTCTGTTTTCTGATTGCTGGGGAGATGCAATGCTTGACCACATCCCTCCCTCTGAGGTCTAGAGATAGCATGTGGCCTTCTCAACCTGGTTTAATTTGGAGGAGGCTCCCAGGAGCAACCAAACGGGCTCCTGGCACCTCGGGGAAGTGGTGAGCACCCCCCCCCCCCCAGGGCATTTAAGCTGCAGATAGTTGTGTGCCATTTCTCCCCCTTCTCCCAGGAGCAGGAAAAAGAAGCGAGGAACAGAGCCGCCTACATTTCCGCCCTGCCGAAATCCCCGCTGTGGTGGAGAGACTTTGACAGGGACAAGGACGATGACAACTCGTCGGGGGGGTGCAGCCCTGCGGCGGGGGGGGGCGGATCCGGCTCCTTCCACGGACTCGTCTTCTAGCCAGCGGGTTAAACCAGCCGACATCCAGGGGGCCGACCCGAAGGCAGAGTCTCCTCTTCCTCGCCCTGATAACAGCGTGCATCCCGGGGCAGGATTTGGGGAACGTCTCGATGGAAAGGACTCGGGCTGATTTGGAGGTGCCCAGGGGGGTCCCACCGCTTCCTATGCACTTGGTCTCCACGCCTTAACGTAGGTAAGCTAACGCGGAGAGGAGCAGCTGCTGACGGCTGGGGGAAGTGCCCTTCTGCTGCAGCACAGCTGCCTCTCGCCTGCTGTGAGCTCTGCCGGCAGCCTGGGGAGGGGACAGCGATGAAGACGGACCCAGCAGGGCCCCAGAGATGCCAATGTCCCACGCACATCCCGTCTGCAGCCCTGCCCACGGCACCGAGTTGGTTGTGAGGGGACCTCTGCTTGGTGGGTGGTTGGTATTTTTTTTTAATGTGATTTTGAGAACTCATCTTGACACATCTGTAAAGGTAGAAAAAGGATGAAAAATGCTGAGCAGCCAATGTGGTAACACTGGTCTGGGGAGGTGGTGAGCTTGCAAGCTGGCTTGGTCACAGCCCGAAGTGGCAGGTTGAGCAGAGGGGTTTTATTCAGCATTGCAAAACACCCAAAAGGAACTGGGGAGCACAAACCCCTCCAGCCAAGAGAGACTAACCTGGTCCAGTCAGGGGTTTTTGGGCTCCAGCAAAGTCCTGTGGTGTTACTGGTGACCTCTGGATGCTGTTGGTGTACACAGCAGGTGCAGACACTCAGCTGGTTTCCCAGACTTGTGTGTCTTTAACGCTCAGCCCCTTCCTGCTGCTGTTATCTCATGGCTTTCTGGGCTGGATCTGTCCTTTAAAACTTGGGCTTTCCTTTGGGATACCTTGAACTGAGCAGCACGTGACAGAGCCACCCTAAACCTACTAGCTTTTTATTTTAAAATGCTGATTTGCAAGGAGAGTAGCAACCAGGTATATTCTATCAACCCAATATAAATACAAACTAGGTAAACCAATGTATTATAGAAAGCAGTAATGGGACAGGGGCTGATTTTGGTGGCTGGAGGCCAACCCAAGCCCTGGGCAGAGCATCTACAGGACCACAGCTCCCACCTATGCTCCTCCCTCATGCCTGCAGTAGAGTTTTCTCTAGCTCAAGTGGCAGAGATTTGTGCCTTAGGTCCTGGGTGCAGGGCCTAATCCTGACCGTGGGGTATTGGGGTGGGAATGTTGTGTTGCTGTGGAGGAACAAGCAAAGCACAGACACTGGATCATGTGAGTAGAAAGTCTGAAACAGAGGACACTTGGGAATGAATCTCTGGTGTATTCTTTTATTGCCTTTCCTATATATAAATAAAGGAAATTAATTAATTCAACATGGAGGCTTAGTGTCTTATTGCAATACTCATGGCTCTTGGGCTGACGGGCCAAAAAGGAGATGGGAAAGCTGATGGGAGATGAGCATCCAACCTCATGGACGTGGGACAAGCCTGCAGAGCGGTGGCTGGGGAGAGGGGAGCAGGCAGAGGTGGGATGTGGGGCAGGTTCAGATCTCAGGGTGCAGATCACAGTCCTGTTCAGGGGCGTTTGTACACGAGTAGTGGAGTGGGTTCGTTCTGTTGAAGGCCCCTGGAATTAAGAGTGATGCTAAGAGGAAATAAATATGGACTCAAAGCTGAAGTTAAACAAAAGGTCCAGTACTCCCTGGGAACATGAATAGACTTATATGAAGCTCCTGGCCAAAGAGATTGCCAAAAACTTTCACATTGCTGCTGTGCCAGCTCCTTGCTTTGTGCTGGGATGTCACCTGAAGGCATCTTCTGGGCCATGTGCTGCAAAGTGCTTTGGCAGGAGACTCTGCCTTGATGAGATCCTAATTTAAATAATCAAGGCACCTAATCAACCTAATGTGGAAAACAGAGGCTGTATCGTAGTTATGCTCTCCCCTGAGTGTGTCTTGTTTTTTTTTTTTTTTTTTCCCCAAGATTTTCTGAGATGAGCAAAGACAACCTGCAGACAGTACTCAGCGTGGGTGGCAGCCTGGAGAGCTTCAATGGTGTAGTGAGGTGCTCTGGTTTTGTCTCTGTTCAACTCCTAGAATTCTTAGCATTGGGCTTCCCTTTAGAACTCATTCCTGAGCTTCTGTTTCCACAGAATCATCTAGAGCTGCTCCATGATCCTATCCCCAAAATAATTAATAGAGAGTACAAATATGTATTTGTACACATACATAGTACACACATATATACAATTATCAGCTAAATATATGTAAGACATAAGTAATATAATAAATATTTAACATAAAGTTTGCATTAATACACTTCATGAATGCTATTTTTTTTTAATATTTATATACATTTAAAATTTACTTTTTAATAGTCTATCCATTAAAGCCATAACTCTCCAGTTTGGAGGTAAGAATGTTTTGGGGGACTGTGTCAAAGGCCTTACAGAAGTCCAGTGTAGAATTAGTATAGTATGCTACTATCTATGCTATAGCAATTATAGTATATAGTATATTCATATTAATGTTAGTACTAACAGTAATATGTGTATGTGGTATATTGGTAAAGTATATACTATAGTATATATGATAGTGTGGCCTGTGTTGCCACATGTGCTTCTGGCTGAGGAGAGCCTGCAGTGGAGTCCTCAGTTCCAGGTTCAGGGCCCCAGATGTGCTGCAGATGTGAGGTGATGCTACCCTTGTCTAAAAAAGGTGGTTACAGGGCTGTGCTATAGGGAGGTGTCTTTCCCCGGGTGTTGTTTTTTAAAAAAAGTAGACATAAAGTATCTTGAAGGTGGAGTTTGATTTTTTAGTGTTGAGGAAAAAGATTTGTTCTGGTGCTTAGGGTGATGTGGTGCCCTGAGCTGGGGCTTGTTGGTGCCAAGCTGCTGCTGGGTGAGGAAGGCAGCGTTTGTCCTCATCCTGCACACACCAGGGTGCATCCCTGCAGCAGATATACTGTATGAAAATCACATTAGCAGCTGTGAAACACACAGTTTGGGTTCTGGTACCAGGAGAAAACCTAACTGCATCCTGACGACCCTTACTGCACCGACAGGACACTTGAAGCTGTAGGAGATCCTTGGCAACACGCTGGGAAGATGCTCTGAAAGCCTTAATGGTGCTGCATAATTCAGCTTGATCTGGTCATTAAATCCCCCTTTTGCTCTCCACTCTGAATCCATGTTGGGAGGCCCCAGTGAGAGATGTCTTTTCATTATCATTCTTTGCTTTTCCCATTCCATTCCCATTGCAAATACAGTACTTAAAAATCACATCACCTTCACGTCAGGCATGTACCATGTTTATTAACAGCAAAAAAAGTATTATCTAGGCTTCACTCGAGACCAATTTACAGGATAAATAATTGTTTCAAATTACTTTAAAAAAAAAAACCCAAACAACAAAACCCCAAAGAATAAATTAATAACTTAAGTGATTAGCTGTCCACAGTGATTTGGAAACTTAAGAACCATTCAAACAGTGACACCACAAGGAGACACGTACTGTACAGTTTGCCACAGATTACTCTTGTCCTTCCTTCTACAAATAATAATAAAAGAATTAAAAATATTCCCCTTTAAGAACAGTTCTAGGCTTTGAAACACACAAAACCTCCCTGCGAATCGGCTTCAAAGCCAGGGCTCTGACCCCCCCTCGCAGCAGGTTAAGAAACAAATTGGGGAAGCTACCCTAAATTTTCCTGGGTCTATCCCCACTCAACACTACCCAAAGCCAATGGGGACCTGTTGACTTCACCAAGGGTTGGGCTGAGTGGGACAGAGCTACTCTAAAGGCTTGGTCCTAACCCTATGGGATTCATCGGGGTACTGCTCCCTTCCCCTCTCCCCAATGTGCTTCAACCACCACGTCCAAAGAGCTCTCAAACAAAAAGTGGTATGTCCAGGGTCAATGCGCCAGCAAAAGGCTGGAACTGTGCAAATGGCTTTCGCCCCACCGCTCTTGCTCAGGAGAAAGTCCTCCCAAGTTTTCTTCTACCTTGGTAATTAAGGCTGAGGGGCTTTTAATGAGTTTTGCAGAGCGAGATGTGCAGTGTTGTGTGTAATGCTGGACATGACAATGGGGGAGCACCACATGCTCCCCAGATGCTGCATGCAGACTCAGAACAGCTCTTTGCATCATGAAGTGTAAATTAATTATACCTCACAATGCATCTCTGAGGTGGGAAAAGAAGTACTAAAAATCTTCATTTTACAGGCTGGGGAACAAGTGGGATATGGAGCTCAAATAAATCCCCTCATCCCACCTGAAGATAAAGTGTGGTGTCACCCATTGACTGACAATTAAAAATGATGGTTTCTTCTCTCCTGGTCTTGGGGCAAACCTCTACATAGTCAACCTGCTGGTTGAACCTGCTATATGTAAGCATTGGGCTGTATCAAAAATTGAGAACCTGCTGATTGTAAGCAAGTCCATTGAGAAGCTCCTCTATCTCAAAAGAGGGAGGCATGTTGCCCAGCTTCTGCTCCAGAGGTTGCTGGCTGGTGTTAAAATTTGGACATCCTGTGCCAGAGCCGGCTGTCCATGGGTTGGTGGGGAGAGAGGTCTTTGGTGACACCTTGCTACATACCAACTTTTCTCAAGAGCAGCCACTGAAGTAGCAACCTGATCAAGAGCACAAGTCTAGGAGCTGCAAGCAAGGAGATAAAATTGTGATTACAAGGACGAGACACCAAAGACAAGCTGATGGAAGGATGAACTGTTCCAGGCCAAGGAGAAATCATGACCAAAAGGTGGACATCTCTACCTATAAAAGCCTCATTAACAGTTGCAAGATCACCGCATACATGTGGGCAGGTTGGTGCTTTCTGGGCAGAGAGGCATGGGACTCAGCAGGAGCCCTGAATTGGTTTATTTGCCTTTGTGATGGACAGGTTCCTCTGATTTTCTTGACAGCTCTTTGATCGCCATGCATGTCCTCAGGCTGGAGTTTGGGTTAGGCTCTGCTCTTTGCCCTCCCTGTTACAAGTAGGGCTTCTCCATAGGCCCAGCCCCACTGCACTCTTCTCATCCAGACAGCATCCCTCCAATGGGACACAAAGTGTGAGTGAGTGCCAAGTTTTACATGGAATAGCAACGTCACCAAGTGGGAAAACATCAACACAGTGAAAGCATGACTTGAGAAAACCATCCTCTTTTTCACCTCCTAGGACAGGAAGGTCAAACAGGATCTGGGAGCTATTTAAACATCTTCCTACCAAAGCCCACCACCACATAAGACATGGGCAGCCATGCTCAATGGGTGGCCAAAACAAGCCAACCCTTCCCAGTATGTTCAAGGGATTGGGATGCCAGGGTGTAGGGGCTGGCAGGGGGCTGCAGAGAGCTCTGGGTTGATATCTCTCGTAACAAATTTACAGATTCAAGCTGTCCCCAGCTGCTTGGACTGTGTGCCCATGTCCTGGATGATTTGGTCTAGGCCAGTCAACCCTCTCCTCCCATGTGCAAGGGATGGCCCCAGTGTGGATTAGGTCCCCTGGCTTGGGTGTATGACCTTAGGGGTTGAGCTGTGTCTTGCCACTTAGCTTCATGGACAGAGAAGAGGCCATAGCCCCGTTTCAGATGCTGTAGGGCTCTAGGCAATACCTTTGGCCCTTTCCCTCCCATGGAGTAGTCTGCACAGCCCCAGCAGCACAGGGTATCAGGGTAAACTGAGGGGAAGAGATGTCTCTAGTCCCACCCCCTGCTCCAAGCAGGGTCAGCTATGGGGTTGATCCAGCTTGGTCTGGAAAAGCTCCAAGGATGGAGGTGGCAGCTTGTGGGACAATCCTGTGAAGCGATGGAGCTCCTGCTCAGGGGAGCCCCAGAGCAAGGTGTCTCTCAGCACGTCTGAGTCCCCACCACATTTCTGGTCAGCCTTCTCCTGTCTGGTTCAGAGATGGGTACATGGACCAGGGCTCCTTGGAAGCCTGATGTCTGAGGAATCATGTTGCTGGGTAGCATGACCCCCTTGAGAGTGAAGTGCTCTGGGTAAGTCCCAAGAGGAGTGGGAGGTCCCTTCCCACTGATGCATGGCTTTTACCAAGCAAAGCCCCACTGCACAACTCATGAAACTTCTCTATACATCTGACTCAAGACTCTTGCCAAAGGAGCACATGGTGAGGAGCAAGACTCAAATGTTGCTGGCAAATCTCTCCCACTTTCCTTCCAACCTCACGTTCCCTCATATACAACCCTCATCAGTGGCTGGTGGCCCTGGGTCCAAATCCATCCCAGTTAGCCCCCAGTCAACCCAATTCTTTGCCACCTTTAGGTTCTAGCTCCGTATTTGGCCCCATCTGCCAGACCCTCAGCTTTGCCCTGGTCCAATCTGCACTCACACATATTTTCTTTCTCCAACTTGACATTAAGACTAAGCCTGGCATCCATTTAGAGCTGGAAATGTGTTTCCCACAGAACACTCAAATGTCAGTTCAGAGCAAATCTGCTCCAAGGCAGCTCACACGTCTCACCAGAGAGAGGAACCATGAGCAGCAGTCGCACCCTCACAGCAAAGGACACACACTTTTGGAGCCTTCTGCCTTTAAAACCATCAGATTAGTCACGTTAAAGCATGAGGAGAGCTTTGAGCTACGGTCCTGGTACTTCATGAAACAAAATATTGAGGCCATGTCTTGTTCCACAGACAACACTTCTCCATGAGCATGCACATGGGACCGAAGAGCTGAAGAGCAGCTTCTGACGTGAAGACTCAAGCCATCTCAACTGAAATTAAAATGAATCATTTACAATGTTCTCAACTTCCTAAAATACCTATTTCTCACAAAAGAGTCAGTCATACTTGAGCATCCAAGTGTGGAGTGGATGTGATAAACTCATTGCCTTCAGGACAAAGTTCTTGGCAGCCCATGTAATTAAACCAGCTGCTTTTCAATATGGTTTAAGACTAAATACTGCACAAATATTAATCATCAGGGACTGCTGTAATCAGCTCAACAACCGTCAGGAATGACTGTTTCCACTGGAGCCATTGATTACTTAATGGCTTTCAGGAAGAGTTGACATAGTCATGTCTATATGGCCATGAATAAAGTCTATGGGCTGCTACTTAGTTTGGAGAGGCCAGTTGGTTGGTGCCTAACAGGGAAAAAAAAAGGACTGTTTATGGGAAGACACAGGCCTCCCTGCAAAGCAGAGAGGGGCCAGCAACCAGCAGTCACAAACTGCAGCAGCAGATGCTTCTTTTGGGCTGTTTTGGTCCTTGACCTACCAAATGCCAAGGGCCAGTTACTTGGGTTACTCATGAAAGCAAATAATCCAAACAGGGGCTCTGACTCTGGGGAAAGAGCCATCCCAGGCCAGTGCTTGCCCCATGAGCAAATACAGACATTTGTAGGATGTGGAAAAAAAGGAGTAGTTTCTTTTTAGAGGGCTCTTCTAATTTTAATGAATGTTTTGGATGAAATGTGGGAGTGGGCACTGGATGCTCCTAGTCCCAGCACAGGACATGGACTCAGCAACGTGCATCCCAATCTGTTGTGTGGTCTCTCAAGCCACTACACCATCAGAAATGACTACTGCTGGGTACTTCTGGCACTTGTTGAGCTCCCCATCTCCTGCATGGAGGAAAAAACATGGGCTATGATTTGATTTCTCCAGGCTTTTGGTCCAGTTCAAGATTATTTTTAGCCTAGAGAGCTGCATCTCAAGAATAGTTGCACTGAAACAGATCCCAAGCAGCATAAAGAGCTATTCCCCAAACTGCCACTGCAATCCAGTCCCGAGGTGGCCACATTTTAGTGTTAGAGGAGGAGAACAGCACAATTTTGGCAGGGAAATACATTCAGTGTGCACAGTAACCCTTCTGCCCAACCTCATCTTCCTTTGTGTCTGCCTGACAGTTAGAGATCGAGACAGGGAAAAATCAGCTTTTTGGTGGGGATGTGGAGCTCGCTCCCAGCTGGGGGAACTCACACTCCAGTGGGCTCTGGGTCAGGCTCAGCATTTGGTCTCCCTTGAGGTGCAGTGGTGAAAGGGGCTAGAGAAATACGAGGCACTGTACTCTGGTCCTCACGTCATTACCTCACCATGCAAGTGTGCGAGCCCCCAAGGAGAGACAAAGGCTGTAAGACACTCTCCGATGTTCAGAAAGCATCTGGCTGTGCTAAATCTTCCCCTCTGGGTCTTTTTTTTTTTTTATTTATTTCTCTCCTAGATGATTATTATTCTCACCGTGAGCATTAGGAGATTTGCATTATTCCTCTACGTGGCCAACACTTCAATGTCTTAAAAGGGTTGTCAGAGCTTTTCCATTAATATCTTTCTCTTTCATGGCATGCAAGGAGACACTTGCAAACTGGTGTTGGACATTCAAGATGTATTTCACCAGCATACAACCCTTTGGGGACTGGTATCCTCCCACTGTGTGGGTCGCATCTGGCCCTTTCCAAACTCAGGCCAAGATGAAACAAATGTGCTAATGCTCAAGCACCAATAATCAGTAGAACTTGGTGATGTCAGTGGAACACAGAGCCCGTGGTGCTGGGAGGAGCTCAGCTTGCAGAAAGAATAGCTCCAGCTTTTTAATAAATATTATTACCTAATCTTTCCAATGTCTCCTTCGTTGGGCTCTCGGTTTGGGGTTGGCCTGTTTACTCCTGTCAGCGCCTGCTCTCTGGCGATCAGGCTGCTCCGTGGCAATCATGAGTCTTTCCTGTTTTCATGAGATCATGAGTTATTATCTCTGCAATAAATTGTCTCTTCCTTTTTGGCTCTATGCACCCGGCAGCTGCCTAGGGAGCAACCCCAAAGCCTGGATGTGTCAAGGATACTGGCCAGAGGCAGCAGCAGATTCCCACCCAGAGTTAGAGCCTAGGGTTGTCAATGTCAACAAACCCCATTTCTGTGTTGAAGAAACTTTGCTGAAGATGGGGAGGGGATATCTAGTCCAGCCCTTTGCATCCACCACAAACCAACCCTAACGCTACATCAAAGCTAATACTGGAACACCTTGCCCTGACTCTCCTGACCAGCTTCTTCCCAAGCCTAGGTCCTCACCATTAACCAACATTTCAATTACCCCACTCCTTTCCTCCAAGATACACCCCACCAGACTTCCTCACCCAAGACCAACCTCTGCAATAAAGCATTCACTTTCTCCCAGCCTCTCAACAGCTTTCCACTCCCTCCTTGTCACTCATACTCCCACCAGTACAGATATACAGGGTCTCCAGAGCCTCCCTGTGCCCCTCGTGCTCAACCACAGAGCTTCTCATGGCAGCCACAAGTGCAGGACTCTCACTTGATGGGCTTCTTTTGATTCCACAAAGGGCAGATTTCTGTTCTTAGGGCCAGATTCACAGGCAATCGGTTTCACATAGGCAATGGGTCAGGGCTTAAATTCTGTCATCCAAAGCCCATTGACTTAGAGACATGCTGGGGAGCATCAACAGCAGAAGACAACCCAATAAATTTGGTTATTTTACACATGCATGCATTGTGTGAGCATGTGCTGGCTTATACTTGTGATGGGGCACGTCCTGGGCTTCTAAGTCAGCTCAATGGAACAGTCTGGTTGTTCTTCAAGCTCCTCAAGGTTAACAACCACAATCAAAGCCACAGGGGCCGTCCCACCAGAAGGAGAATACTCCTCAGAGGTTTTGAACATCACAAGCATCAAGCGTCAAGAGATGGGACAACGGAAGTGATTTGAAAAGGAATGGTCCTTCCTTAGTTTTGAAACTGGGAGGAGGCAGAGAAGAGGGCAACCACATCAGAGCTGTAGAATGATGCCCCGTGAGAGATGCTGCAAACCTGCCTGGCATGGCTTGGGGGTAGGGTGTGGAAGAAGATGGGGAGAGATGATGCAGTGTTAGCAGGTACAAGGTGGCTTTCACAGCTGTAAGCAAAAGATGTGTAGGGTGAAACCTGGTATTGCTAAGTCAAGGTTCCTGGATGATGCATCCAGCAGCTCAAGCACAAACCTAGCCACCAAACACAGTTGGTCTTTATCCCTGGCAGACAAGATCTGCCAAGTCTTCCCCTGAAATTAAGTTTCTTTTTATCTTAAAAAAAATAAAATAGGAAGCCCCCCTCCCCTCTGCCGACAAGTCTTAGAGGTGGAGCTGGCAGCCCCCACCAGGACTTCTGCCCGTTTCGCTGCCTGGCCCAGGCTCTACTGCTTGGTGCTCTTGGTGGGCTCCGAGGACTGCCGCACGTCTGTCCACTCCTGCATGGTGCTCTGCAGCGCCTGTGTCTTCTCCTTGTCCACTTGCACGTAATCGACCTTCTCATCTGAGGCGACCGATGAGGTGGAGGGCTGTGGGGAGGAGAAACACGGCCACCGCCTGGTCACTCCTCAGATCCTCCTCTCCCATCTCTTTTTATTATTTATTTTTTTGGGGGGGGGTGCTGCAAGTCCACCAGCAGCTCCCCTGCCTTCCTGCAGCCTCCACAGCTTACCACCCTCCCTCTAACCTCCCAATGGGTCCTGGATGAAGGACGTCAGTCTGCTCTGCATCATACCTGCATGAGACCGCAGTGCAATCGGAGAGGAAAAGCAGCACCTGGGTGCCTACACAGAATCAGCCCCAGCATGGTGGGGTTAGAAGGGACCTCTGGAGATCATCTCATCCAACGCTCCTGCTACAGCAGGGTCACCCAAAGCAGGGTGCCCGGGGTCACATCCAGTTGGATTTGGAATCTCTCCAGAGCAGATGACTCCACAACCTCTCTGGGGAGCCTGCTCCAGGTTCTGCCACCCTCACAGCAAAGAAGTCTTTTCCTTATCTTTAGGTGGAACTTTTTGGGTTCTGGTTTATGCCCATTGACCCTTGTCCTGTCACTGGGCACCACTGAGAAGAACCTGGCCCCATCCTCTTGACCCCCACCCTTTAGATAATGATAAGCACTGATGAGATCCTCTCTCAGTCTTCTCTTCTCCAGGCTTAACAACCCCAGGGCTCTCAACCTTTCCTGGGCACAGAGATGCTCCAGGGAGTTCCCTCAACACCTTTGTTGCCTCTGCTGGACCCTCTTCAGTAGTTTCTTGTCTCTCTTGAACTGGAGAGCCAAGAACTGGACACAATACTCCAGAGGTGGCCCCACTAGGGCAGAGTAGGGGGGAGGAGAACCTCCCTCAACCTGGGGACACACTCTTCTTCATGCACCCTTCATGCCAACTTTAGGACATGAATGTCTGTTTGCAAATGTGTTATCTAACTGCTGATATTGCAAATTCTGTCTTGCTTCTTGCTCATTTTCTTGTAAAGAATTCAAGAACTCTTCTATATTAAAATCCCACCTCATCCCTCTTAGCTGTGCTGACTATACACACCTATAGCACTAGATCTTTGTCATCCCCAAAACAACAGAAGTGCTTGTCAGGTTCACCCAGGAGCCCTTTTGAGGAAGAAGGAGATACTTTTTTTATCTCTGTAGTTTCTTGAGTCCTGGAACTTCGTCTGCCCCTACGAGCATTTCAGAGGACCCCCAGCTGCTTGCAGTTGGAACCAGATGATGACTTTCAATGGTCTAAAATAATCTTTCCAGTCTAGGATAGAATCCCAATTGGTAATATTTTCAGAAATATTGCTGGGCAGAAAGAAACAATCAAGGGACAACTGTTAAGTAACAAGAAGACCTAACCAGTGGGATGCTTTGCCTAGCGAACAAGGTGGTGTTTGAGAAAGTCAATGCCAACTCACAGGAGGTTCCCACAAAGGTTTATATGATGCCTTGTCCTTCACTGTCCCCTTGCTCAGGGGCTGCTTTGCTTGAGCCAGTGTCTCCTTCCCCCTCCCAGCTGGCTCAGGGTGGGACCCTGCAGGACCTGCATTTTATCTCTTCCCAGCCCACTTTGTCACCCCTGTGTGTCCTCCTCATCTTGGTAGGTGGCCTTGCTGGGAAGGTTGTGAAATCTCCATCTTATGAGACTTTTAAGCCTTGTCTGCCACCCCAGGAGAGACAGCTTCCTTTGGATGGGGGGATGTCCTGAGGTCCTCTCTTGCCCTATCCTCCTATGTTTGCTTCAAGATGGTGTTTGTTTCTCTGGTATATGAACCTGGAGAAAAATCACCAACATCTGGGTCTTTAGGAGCTTCATTTTCCACATGATGCTTGGCAGAGGTATCCCATTCTCAATCTGTCTTCTCCCTGCAGCTGTTTCTCACCAGGCAATGGCTTGATCAGATCAACATATTCCAGACTTTAAACATCAGTTTCAGTTTTTGAAAGCATTTTGTACTTTTCCTGCCCAACTATCCCCCTTTGAAAGCACCTGACTGGCAGGAGACGCATGCCCAGCATTTTCTGAATGAGCTCCTGGTAGTATCTCAGGTGGAAACCCCAAGTCTGGTTTGGAGGATCTGTTGTTCTGAAGGAGGAAAAAACTTTCTGATACCTCTTGAGATACCTCCCAGCAGCTTTTGAATACACAACCTCCACCAGAATTTCTGGTTCAGCACAAAGTTAACAATTTCCAGCTACATTTCTGGTCTCATTATCATCCCTAAAGCCCTGCACATCCATGCTTGTGGTAACACTTCCAGCAGGGCTGCAGACATGCAAGAGAGACCCAGCCTGACCTAGAATAACTATAGCAGCAGATCTACAGGAAAAACCATGCCTCTGAGCCTACTGTGCCATTCACCAGACCTGCCCAGGGCTTTGACCATGCTGTTGCAAAATGCATAAAACCCCACAAAAAAAAGGCATCACTTTTAATCAGAAGTTTATCAACCCCCCTGTACCTTTCTGTGTGGCCCTGGTGAGCTTGGCTGGAAGTCCAGGGCCAAATAATCCACACTCCCCGAACTCTTTTTAGGCGCTGGGCTGTTGGTGCCACTAGGAACAGGAGAAGCAGAAATGGGGTTTTGCTAATGCAGGGAAGAGACAGGAGAGACAACGAGGATTAAAATGGGAAGAAGCGGGGGGGGGAAACAGGAATTAACACAAATCTGGTAACAAAATGCCTCAGTGGCACTTTTAAAAGAGGTTCCAGCCTGGATATTTGCTTCCCTGCCTCTCTGGGACCAGGGTTTGCAGAACCATTGGGGAATTCTGTATGTTATGTACTGTGCTAACAAATATTTCAAGCTCATGCTCTTGAGTTCATGTGTCACAGCAGTTCTGCTGCCTTTGTGCTGATTTTATTCACATGCCTGACATCAGCATTTCCCAGGAACCACACCTCAGCGAGGCCAGAGCAGCTCTGGGATCTTCACTAATCACAACGTCTCTACACAGAGCACAGATTTCCTCTACCCCTGAGTTACACAGCCTCAGAAATATGCCTCAAGTCAACAGCTTTGCAAAGAGAGACCAAATCCCCTCCCTGTAAGCAGTGCCACTCCCTGCTGCTGCTCTGATAGCCTCTGCCCTCCACACAAGCATGAGGTCAGCAGTTATTAGGGAAAAAAAAAAAAAACTGAAAAAAAATCAGCTTAAATTAGGAAGATGGACTGTGGCAGTTGAGAGACATTTTTATCCCCTCTTAATTCCTGCCAGAATAGGTGAGATGTGTTTCTGCTCTCATATACAGTTAAACCCCCCCTGGGATGTGGAATTTTAGGAACCAAAGCCACCATTCTGTGCATGTAGGGATGTACACCACAGTCATCATGGTGCTATCTGAGCACTTCCATGTCATCAGCTAGGAACGTGTCTGCAGAGCTGGGGGACGTGTACATCCTGCCAGGACCACGTGTCTTAGCTGGGGGACCCTTACCATTGCCACGTAGTTCTCCTCGCTGTCTCCCGAGTCAGTGCTGGTGATGCTCTGGGAGGAGACAGGGCGACAGTACTGCAAAGAGCCAGCGTTGAAGGTCTGGCTGTAAGGACAAGGATCAATGGGTTAATGGTGGTTGCAGGTGCTGCTTGTCTTTTGTCAAGGAGGATGGGAGAAGGCAGCACCTGATGCCTCTGAACATCACCATGGTCACCATCACCATGGGGACTGGGCATGAAGAAGGGCTGGTGGCATTGAGGTTCTCCTAACCCGACCTTCCCATGGTTCGGAAATCGCTGGGTTTGGTCTTCTTGTTTATTTTTTTTCTAGGACTTTTTAATAATACCTTGCTTGCTACGTGCCCATAACTCTTGCTACCAGCTACATAAATCAGCCTCCATGAATTCTTTTATCTTACAGGAAGCATTCAATCGTGGAGGATTCAGGACCAGCCTTGGTGGAGCTTGTCACCTCCAGCCTCACCACAGCTCCAGGATTTGTTTACCGAGCAGGGCCCTCTGTGAATTTTTTTGCTGGAAAACCAAACCTCCAAGGCATTGTCCTGCTTTCAATTGGCCAAATCTCATTACACAGAAAAACATAATGCAATCAGAGTCTGGCATTAAAGCTTGTGTCTTAAAAAGCCATTTATTGCCTTGCAGTAGAGGCAGGGTCATCTGATGAGCTGATAAAGGAAAAAATCCATGAGTTTCTCCAGGGTTGGATGGCTTGTCAATCAAACCCACTCGCTGGTTCCTGGTGCAGTGATTTCAGCACGCAGAGCTCGTGCCCTGCAGCCAGGCTCCACACAATCCAATTTATTAGAGGAGTCACAGCAGCCAAGCTTTGCTTCTGCCTTTCACAGGACAACATCAGACCACGAACAAGCAGCAGAGCTGGAATTGTGTGGATCCTGTTATTTTTGGCCAGCAGACTTTGCTCTGAAGTGCTTTGGTTTCATTTTGCAGGCTTCCTTCAGGCTGGGCTTTGCTTTCAAGGCAATCAAAACACAGCTCGGGTGACCCCTGCGAGTGTCACCCTGTGTTTTGAGCCTACAGCACGAGTTTTTGGGGCAGAGCTGGGTGTGAAATCAGGCCCTTTACCCCCAGTGGTGCTGAGTCAGTGTGGCTCAGATAAGTCATGAGACACGGTGGACCACAGGCCCTGTGTCAGAGCCACTATTCTCCAGGAGCTGTAAGATCCCAGAAATAGGAAATGTCTCCAAGGGAGCTTAATTAGCTGCTCAGCCACATGCTGGGCTTTCATGTGAACTCCTGACCTAAATGAATTTATCTTCCTGCCACCAGCTGTTATGTGAGGAATACATCTCTGGCTCTTACAATACTTCACTAAGGTCATGAGGGATCCAAGAGAGGAGCACATGCAACAGCATCTGGCCCAGGTCCTAAGTCTGGCCATGATGGGACCAAGGAAACCCCTCAGCCTATTTTATTTCCTCTTTTAGGAAAGAATTACTCCATAAATTCCCTCTTCCCAAATAGCTCCTGCTGGTCCCTGATGGGGGTTGTGTGTGGAGCAAGGTGGACTTGCATCCCAGTGCAGAAGTTTGCATGGCATGACCCAGCTCTGCAGCTCCCACTTCTAAAATTGACAAAGAACACAAGGAGGCCTGAAGGGAACATCCAGGTTTTGGGGAAGTTCCCATTTGCCATCCCCCTTACGCTCAGCCACAGATGTTTAACCCATGGCAGAGGTGACAGTGTGGCTACATGAGGACACCAAGAGTGAGACCAGCGATCTGTTGTCAGAAGAAAGCAGGAGTTCATACCCCAGCCGTTACTCACGTTGGCCTGGACCAGGATTTCGTGACTGGAGATTTGAAGGGAAGCTCATCAATGACAGTGTTGTTCCTCAGGTCCAGCGGTGATGGCTTTGCTGGGGAGGGAAAAGCCTTTATGCAGAGGCAGCACATTCCTACAGTTCAGTGTCCAGGACTGGGGTGGGAGGGTCCCCAGCAAACTGTTGGTTGCTTCCTGTTCTTCTAATCACCCCCTCCCAGCTCTCCTTGCTGATGATAAATACCCCCAACCAAAATCCCTTCACTCATGTACAGCAGGACCAGGGGGAAACAGTGAATTTCTCCCTCTGACTCTTAGCCCTGAAGTGGATGGGTGTCCCCAAAAGCAGAATGTGCCTCCCAGGGAATGGAAATCTGCTAAAAATGCCCCAGCTCTGAAGTATAACAAACCCATTCAATTAGGGAGCTGTGATAAGTCATTAGGTGAAGACAAGACCCAGCTCTGACAGCCCCAAGCTGCCTCCAGCCAGAGAATTTCCCCACAGAGAATGAGAAGGACATCTGCAGGGTAACATGGAAGCTCTTCTCATCATGAATGGTTCATTAGATGGAAGAGCAGACTGCTGTGCTCCAGCCCCAGCATCTGCCTAGCATGTTGATGGGGTTAGGTGCTGACACCCTAATGATGGAAGTCGTCCTCAGCATTTCCTTGGTGACCTGTCAGGCAATGGACTGTGGAGGGATCTGGAGAATGTAGGCAAAGCCCTAAGAGAAGAACTGTCTTCAGCCAGCCAGTAGGGAAGAGTAGGAGAAACTGTGGCCATCTGAATACAACATAAAGATTTTGGAGCAGAGCAGAGGCAGGGATGAAGGCAAAGGGGGCGAGATCCTGCCTGTGACATGTGTCTCCTGTGGAGGCCAGGTAGGGTTTGAGACGATAGGCAGTTCAAGCACCACGAAAGCTGCATTTGAAAGAGGAAGGGGATGGGGAAGATCTGTAGGTCTGACTGTGCCAGTGGCAGCAAATCACAGCTCACACTGGACTCTGCTGAGTGTGCACAAGGTGTCAGAGGCAGACCAGAAGAAGAGAAGGGTTCCTGGGAAGACCTGACCACAAATAACTGTTCTTACCTTTCCGGTCGGGCTTGAGGTTGCGGTTGACTGGTGGGGGCTGGATTTCACTCAACCGTCTGTGGCACTGCGCCATGGCTCCTCCTTTATGCACGGGGAGGGTGGCCGAGGACAACCCCACCAGGTCAAAGTGATGTGGCCCAGGGCTCATGGGAATGTACAGGTTTTGGGAATTGTCATTGGCTTTCTCAGTGTGGATCAGGGGCGAGGAACCGGGGTTCATGGGGACGTAGTTGTCCTCAGAGTCGGTGCTGTGGGAGCGGGCCACCGCTGCCTTGGCTTGCTGGGGGACAAGCAGGAGGATGTGTTGTGAGCTTCAGACACCGCTCAACCCCATCCCACTAGAAACCCCTTCATCTCTTCATCACCCAGCGCACACCTGAGGTGGGACCAGCTCTAAAACCTCAGCACAGAGGGAAGGGATGGTCTGTCCCCTCCTTGGCCATTAGTTTGCACTGAGAGGGTCTACATCTACTTTTTCCAAGACAGTGCAACATCCAGAGTTCAGGGGAAGGTCTTAGTTACCCAGACTTGAGCAGCTTCTCATGACCAGAAAGAGCTGCAGAAGCATGCTTAACCTAGAAAGTCATTTTTGCCTGGGCTCTGGCCATGACTAAAATGCAATATGAAAGGCTGCTTTAATGTCATTTCCAGCTCAGGAAATCTTAGAAAGCACACAAAAGAGGCTGTTCTGGCAACAGGTCAAAATTCAGCTCAGCAGCATCCTAAGCTTTGGAGAAGCCAAGCTCCTGGGTGCTTTTTTTTGGGTGACAGCTCCGGGCAGATACACCCTATGGAAGCACTCAAGTAAAGCTCTGCATGCGGTGCTGGCTTAGGTGGTTGTGCCTCTACCTTGCAGACCACCACAATTTTAACAAAAATCAGTAACAAACCCCTTCTGTTCTTGACTTATCTCTGCAGGACTGTGCTGTGAGGTCCCACCTGGAACCGACCTGTCTCGGAACCCATAAGGTGCAAATGGTGCCTATAACACGCTGGCCAACGCCAAGGCCAACTCACCAGGTAGGAGTTGTACCCATCGTTCATCGACTCAACGGACTGCACAGCACTGCCACCTCCATGCTGGGGGTATTCATATGTTTCACAAGAAGAAGCTGCAACACAACCACAAAGGTACAACATGTCCCAGTGCAAATGTTAGTAAAAGTGGACCCTGAAAACAAAATGCAGGTACTGGGAGGGTGGTATCTACTTGTGAGGATTGAAATGCTGGTGGGATGACGTGGTTTGTAGCCCATCACAGACTCCCTCCCAATCGACAACTCTCTGACGCCCCAACTCAACTGCACGTGCCGCATGGACCTAACCCGGTTCTGTCAAAGTGCTGCAAAATCCCAAGGGTGAACCTGTCATGGATGGTAGATCACGGCAAGAAAACTGGGTTAAGGGGGAGCTGTTACAGCTCGCTTGGCAGACGTAAGGGCTGGCAGCCTCTGGTGAGGGGAGGGGATGAGGATGGGGTGCTACCTTCTTAGACTGATCTATTTACTACTGAGCATGAGTCTGATCTCAGCCTAAGTGTTAGCATTTAGTTAGGAGGAGATGGAAGAGGCACTTCAGGGAACTGTGTGTATATTTTACACTATGTTTTCTCTCCAATCACCTCTTCTAAGTTACTTTACAACTATCTCATTCTAGGCTCAAGATTTGGAAAGGGCAAGCTCATCCACAGCCCACCCATGGCCCATGGAAGGGCACCTCTTCTGCTCTGGGGCTATCGGGTCTTGGAGAAGTGCAAAATTATGTGCCTATCTGGTAAGCAAAACCAAGGTAGCTCCAGGCTGACAAGCATTCTGATAACTCTGGTTATGAAGTGAATCAAAAGCAAGCTAAAAATAGCCAAAATAAAATCTGGTGAAGGGCCACACAGGCAAGCAGGTTTGGGGTTTTGGTTCAAGGCACAGAACAGTAAAGAGCCAGTCGAGCACCTTGAGTGGACAGAGCCCTGGAGATGTTTCTCCATGCCCATTGCATACAAAATCAGGGCCAGATCCTCAGCAGGGAGGCCTTCTTTGCATTCAACTCCCTGTCTGAATCCACCAACCATCCCAGTCCTACCAGAACCCTACAGGACCACCCCACGCAAGGCTGCTAGACAGGCCAAAGCCACCCCCTGCGCCTCATTCCTAAAATCACCTCGGTGCAGCCTGCTGTTCTCCACTGCTGGCAGGGTGTTTCTCCGGGGAATGGTGGCTGCCATGGGGGCCAGCCCTAAGCTTTCACTGGGCTGGGACCTCTGGGGTGGGCTGCCCCAGCGCGGCTCCACCTGCCCGGGTTTTGGGGGTCGGGGGGGTGGCGCGGCGGGCGAGTC
>NW_008596682.1:0-19988 GCF_000691845.1 Merops nubicus | reverse complement strand
CTGCTGCTGTGAGGGGCTCCTGCCGCCCTGCTGGAGTTGTGCTGCTGAGAGGGGGTCCTGCTTTCTCCGTGCTTCTCGGGACCTTCCGTGAACCTGAGTGCTGCATCTCTTTGCCGGGCTGTTGAGCTGCAGTAGCTGCCAGAGGTGTGATGAGAGTCAAAGGTATGTGGCAGGAGCTGCTGGGGTGGTGGTGGAGGAGGAGGGGAGGTGTGAAGAAGGGAGGGCAGGACAGGACTGTTTGGTGGCCGTGAGATATGGAGTTGGCTATTTGGATCTCATGGATTCAAAGCCTTGGCTAGAACCCATTCCCTGATGAAATCTGTGTTAAGTTTGTCTAAAAAGCAACTCATCTGTAGCCTTCTGGAAGCACTAAAAGGATGAACTCCCTAGCAAACACATGGGGAAAACAAAGGTTTCTCGAGTTTGCCTGTGGTTATGTTCCTGGTGATGGAAGTGGTGAGAGGGACACGTGGTGTGTGGACAAAACCATGTGTCTGTGCTTTCTGCTCGTGCTGGTTTAGCCTTACTGGCAAAGCAACAGAATTGCTGCTTTTGGAAGAGCAAGCAGCAAGGTTCTTGATTAACTCCTGTGCTTAGTGTGGTGATGTTATGAGAGCATCTTGGCTTAGCCATTGGTTATGGCCACTGAGCCAAAACAACATCAGAGTGCTCTGTTTTGGACAAGTCTGGCTGTAGTGAACTGAGAGCTGCAGATTGCAGGGAATACCTTGTACATGGTGAGTCTGCAGTTCCCCTCCACAGCTGTGGTGGTGGTGCCATGGTGTAACCTCTCCCTGTTGCTGGGCTGTCCTCCACGGCTCCCTGTGTGCTTTTTGCCCCTCTGTTCCAAAATGCAGTCTTGGTGCTGAGGTGAACAGACATGGATCAGGAGATAGCCTCAGGCTGATGTTGTGCTGGCAGTGGCATTTGGTAAACTTGGAAACACTCAAAGTACTTAGAACTTCTGGGTGGTTTTCCAATTATTTATATATTTTTTTTATTCCTATTGGAATGCCAAAATGTGGAGGTTCAGTTACTTACCTGGACTTGTGGAAACTTATTGAATCTCATCAAGTTACTGACTGACTCGTAGCATTTTCCATACGGTTAGGAGAATTTCAGCAGGTATGGCAAAAGTGGTTACTCTTAAGATGTGCTTATTTTTTGCACATTAAATGAGCTAAATTAGCATCTCATTGCTGATTAGGCGGGGAGAATGGGTGGCTTTGCTTTCTCCTTACCCTTCCTTAGCTCTAGCTGTGGTCCCTGCCTGCTGTTTATGCTGGCACTATTCTGATACCAAGGTAAATTGGTACAATTCAGCCAAAAAGGATTAAAAATAAATGGCAGGCTAGGAGAGGAGAACTTTGTGCTGTTCTGGTGAGGTAAATTTGCCTGCTGTGCAGTTGTACAGTCCTGTGGTTGTCTCAGGTAAGCAGTGGAGAAGCGTGGTTAGATGGGCCAGAGCAAAACCTTTATTTTCATCCTTACTGTCTCTTTGTCTTGCTTTGGTTCTGTCTAGTCAAGTCTTGCCAGTTAATATTTTATTCTTCATTTCCAGCATCTGCAGGAAAAAAGTGAACTCCTGGAGGTCAGGTGGGAGGTAACAAATGCAGCACCACAAGTTCTCGTGCAGGTCCGGCCAGGACGGCGAAGCCCTGGGCTGAGCCAGCACCTCTGGCTGCTGTGCCCTGTGGAAGAGCTCTGTGTTCTCCCCTGTGGCACACCCCTGTGGCACATCCTGTCCTCACAGGGGCCCTCCCTGGGACTCCTCCTTCGGCAGAGCCTCACCAGATAGGGCAGCCAGCAGGAGGAGGCCTGGTTCCTGCCTCCGGCGTTGGGGGTGCTCCTCTGCTGCTGCAGCACAGCCCCACGGGAGCCTTTCTGCTGCTCTGTTACCTCCTTGGCTAGACCCTGTGCTACCCCTCGCCCACAGTTCTGGTACCCATCCTAGCAGTAACAGTCAGAGGCTTGTAGGAGGCAAGTCCAAGAGCATTCTTGTTAAAAACTAGACATTGCTAGGGTATTAGTGTCCTGAGAGTGCCACAGGTGCTTCTCCTTCCTCACAAGCTTCTTCCCAGCTGCAACCATAACTGGCTGTTTAAAACAGGGTCTTTGCTGAGCTGTGTCCTTGTAACTTCACTGAGCTCTTGATGAGTAAGAGTTACAACACATACTTTGTGCAGTAATTTTTTTCAGCTCTCTCTTGACTTTACTCAGTGCTGCCTTTCGTAAGCCCAGAATGTTTTATGTGCCATGAATCTGCTTGTGCATCTGTTCCTCAGTTTGTAGTACCCTTCAGCACTGGGCAGAGAGGCTGAGGAGTTGCGTCTGAAGACCCAGCTGGGTGGAGCCCTGAGCCAGCTGGTCTGAAGTCAGTGTGGACCCTGTGGGAGCAGGAGCTTTGTCTAGAGACACCTCTTTCAATCCATGTTACAAACTGGAGACACTGGAGTATCCAGGGCTTCTGAAGCACTGTAACAGATGTATATCATCTTGGACTGTGGTTTTTCCAATTGTCAGAGTTTACTGCATTTTAGATTTGTGTTGTGTGCTTTGGATTATCCTATTGATGAGGCTTTGGGCTGACTAAACCTTTAGCCATTGCAGCAAACTGGGAGCACGTCGAAGGTGGGTGGTGAAATGACTGTTGCAGCCTGTAGCTGGTAAGGGAGGGCACCGAGCACTGTGGCCACCTTTGGGTTTTCAGCAGCTTAGGCTCTATACTTGAACACGAGGTTTGCAGCCTCTGGAAAATGGAGTTAGCATCCTCAGACTGGTGTAACTGCAATGGGAATACCGGTGCCGAGGGGCTTGGGCAGCACAGGCATGCACGGCAGATGCACCGTGTGTCCCTGCTGCCGTTACTGTGGAAACCTGAGTCTGAGCACTGGCTGGTTTCCCTGCGTTTAGCTCAGCACCCTGACGTTTGCCAGAGAGGTGAGGGGTGAGGTGAGGGGTGTTGCTGCTGACGCCCACCAGCCTGGGATCATGCACTGGGGCTGTCGTGCTGATGCTGATGTCTGACCTGAGGTAGCTCCGTCAGGAGGTCAAAAGGTGTTCAGAGGGGTCCTGGGGCTGGTTTTGCTTCCCAGGGTGCCTTCTGCCAGCTTATCTCCAAGGTTGTCAGGGAGCCCTGCCCACGTGGGCGGGCTGGGCTACACGGGTGGGCAGAGCTCATGGGGAGCACCATACTTCACCAGCTCCCTTCTGCCGCAACAGCCGGGGCTGCCTCTGGTGAGGACAGATTGTGTGGGGAAGAGCCCCTTCTGAGGAACACGTGTTGCGTGGTTATGTTCCTTTGAGTGTGATATCTGTGAAAATCCAGGACCTTTGTGGAAAAAGCCCTTCCACGGCTCTTAGCTGGACTTCCTGAATTTTTATTGCTCTGGCAAGACACGAGTCACACGTTTGCCTAGCAACAGCTTTTTCATTTTGAGATGTGCCCTGTTTTTCTTCCTGCTGGATCTGCTGATCTGGTTTCTGCCACCTGTGAAACCAGGGGCTGTGCCTCCTGTCCCCGGGCACCGGCTGAAACCCCGGCTACGGACAGAGGCTGGAAGAGTGAGGGGCTGGGCTGGGCTGTGGGGCACTGCTGCCAGAGCGTGGCTGCGGTTCTTGAGCTCTGGACCTCTGGCTGCAGTTCTTGAGCTCATGTCCCATCTCTGGTTGCAGTCTGTGCTTTCTGTAGTCTTGGTAGATAAAGCTGGTACTCGTCTCACTGCTCAGAAGAGGTGTGAGCCCTTCTCCAGTGCTACACTGGCCATTCATGTCCCTAACTCCTTAGTCTTACAGAGCTGAGACTGAACCACACTTGCTGCTTTACTGACACTATAAAAAGTTTTTCTTTTCAACAATCAAGAGTCTTACAGTCCAATGTTAACTGCTAAATGTTAATGCTAAAAATGTTGAGAGGAGATAGCACTTGACTGATGGATGCAGAAATATTTGGATATTCCCATCAGAAGATAGTAGCAAGTTAAGTAGTAGGCTTTGCATGCTAGTGACACAGTCTACTGGGTTGACCAGCACTCTTAAAGAATATTAAATAAAAGTTACCCTTTTGGATTCAAGCGGTGGCTTGGGCAGACTACTTGTGAGATTCCTCCACTGACTTCAGCTGACCTGGAGTTTAGTGATAGTTCCTCTGGTGGTGCTGCTGCGGGGGTGGAGTATGGTCTGGCTGGAAAATTACTGAACTAAAGGCTGCCATGCCTCTTCCCCCAAGGGGATCAAAGTGAAACAAGACAAAAGTTTTTGCAAGAGGTTGAAGGCTTATGATTAATGCTAATTTCTTGCTCTCCTTACTGCCTTGTATCTTTGGCAACCTACCTGTTGTGCTGTAACTTTTTTCTGGTTTAGTCATCTTCCCATCCCTTGGTGGTGACCTGTTACATGGGAAGAACTTGTATTTTTCCTCTGGCACGGTCTTTTCCAGCCTGCTTGTTCTGTTCTTTGCTGCAGCATTGAAATGCTGGGGTTTGAACTCTGAGCCCTGAATTAAGGTTGACATGTGGGTGATTCCCACAGCCCTTCATACAGAGGGGTGAGTTTGCCTTTCAGCTCCCCCCAGGGTGCAGCTGGCCCTGCAGGAGCCACGAGGTAAATGAGCCCCAGGTGTCCTGCATTGAGTGAACAAAGGTCAGGGGTCTGCTGGGGGATAAAAGCTGGGACCACTTGCAGGAAGGGAGGAGAGTCTGTCTGTGGAGTGGATGCACTTCACAGAGTTTCCTGGTTGGGGAAGGACCCTCCTGACTCTCCTGGAACTGGGCCCCAGTCAGCTTGGACCTCTGCAAACATGGGCTACAAGGGTGAGTGCTGGCCATGTGGCTACCCTTATGTGTTCAACTTGCTGATCTGGCTGTTCCCTTTCCATCCATGGGGAGCCCTGGCTTCTCTGTTTGTACCATCTGTTGTTGGTTGGATTGTCTTTTTTGGGGTCGTTGGGGGTAATGTCAGTTGTATGTGAACTGGTTGACTTGTTTGTACCCCCAGCAATCATTCATGGCCTGTCGTTTCTTGATGCAGTACAGTCCACTTATTGGTTCATCTTCCTGCTGGCTGTGTCGTTCCTGTCAGGCCCAGTCACTGGCAGAACAAGCATCACTCTTGAGTTCACCAGTTTGACTAGGTATCAAAGTTTTGTGTTGTGATTTGTTGTTGTTTTTCCCCTATTTATGAAAATGCTTGGAAATAGAGAATAAATACCTCTGGATGATCCATGCTTCACAGAGCTGCTCTTTGGCAGTCTGCCCCTCTAGGCTGGTGATGTTTGGATTTCCACTGGTAGTGAAGCCACCCTTGATGAAACGGGCTGTGGCTTATGCCACACAAGCTATTGCCTTTACCCTGCCCAGGGCTGGGGCTGTTCCTGCAATCTCCACAGCCTGTGTTGGCAAGCCAGGATCCTGTCCTGGATGCCAGGCTGATTCCTTAGGTTAGGAATTGCTGCAGTGGACCTGCAGACCACGCCTGAGAAGATGGCTCTGCCAGAGCTGCAACCTCTTCCTGCCCTCAGGTCCCCGATGCAGCACTGGACTGAAGGCTGCAGACTGTTGAACAAGTGAAGCTCACCTACTCACAAAAGGCTTATTTTGCATTGGGCAAACCTTTCAGGCCATTTTCTTTGCCTTCTGCATGCAGTAAGAATGTGTGTGCTACAGCTTCCCAGCAGGGAGCAGAAGGATGAGGCTGCAGCAGGTCGGGGGCACGGTGACCAGGTTCTCCCGACAGCAGGGAGCCAGCCGGGTGGGTGTGCTGCACGGGCAGGAGAGTCACTGCTGCTGGGTTTGGCTGCTGCCCGGCCGTGCTCCGGGTCTGGAGGAGTGGTGGGCCAGACGCAAGGAAGGTGTTGAGTGTGAGGTGTGAAGGGCACGGGTGCCCTGGGGAGGCTGCAGCTGGGCTAACCCAGCACACACAGTTTGGTCACTCGGAGCTCACTCTGTTGCGGTTTTTTTCTGGCTTTGATGCATTAAAGCTTCCTTTGTGCTTGTGGATTTTTTGTGTCTGTGTGGGTTAGCTTAGGGGTCTGAAAGGCTGTTTGATCTCTTGGCAGAAGCATATTGTGCTGAAGTCCCTTTCATTTTAGAAGCTGCACCTTCACCAGTCCCTCTCTGGCTTTAGCAGATCGATTTGTCTCTGCTCACTCTTTGGTGAGTGAACACACAGGGCAAAATACTGCATCTTTTCTTGTTCTGTGTTCAAACTTGATTTGTCTTTTTGAAACATTGCCTGCCAAACACAACTTCAACTAAATATTTTCATGATGCTGTGTAAGGTTTTGTTCAAAAAGCCAAAAGCCTGACAAGATGTTGGGGGACTTTCTTTAACTGACTGTTCCTGGCGGCCGCTGGTGAGTTCAACTAAATATTTTCATGATGCTGTGTAAGGTTTTGTTCAAAAAGCCAAAAGCCTGACAAGATGATGTCGGGGGACTTTCTTTAACTGACCGTTCCTGGCGGCTGCTGGTGAGTTGTGTGTGATGTTTGCTGGAGATCCTGTGTGCACAGGGAGCGTGTTTTGGAGTGGCACTGGCTGGTGTTCCCTGTGGAACTTGAGAGGAGCAGAGAGCCCAGAAGACTTTGTAAGCACAGTTTGATATAGCAGTGCAGGTCCTGTGTGCAAGAATGGTTTTCCCCTTCAGTCCTGTGCTGGAACCTGAGAGAATCTAGTGCTTTGGACATGATTTTTGTTGTCTGGGTGGAGTTTGGCTGGGAATGGGAAGTCACCTGAATCCCACACCACTTCTGGGAAGTTTGAGGTTTACCTTTTTGCACCAAGCTTTCTGCTTGCCAAATAAATCTCCGCACAGTCTGTCTGAAGTCCTAACAAATGAAATAGCTTACCTCTGAGTTTTGTGGTTCCTCTGTGCTGTGGTTTCTTTAAAGCTGCTTTTAGTTAGCTTTCAACAAGTGTGGTGGGGTAAGAATGGAAAATGGAGGGATGGCTTATTTTGCTTGCCTCATGGCACTGCCTGTCAACTTCACTTGACTTTTTTTGCTGACCAATTTAGCACTTTTCTTAGTGTCATAAGTTACCAGTTAGATTTTCTGGAACTGTTGCCTGATCTTCTGCACAGATTCTGCTATATTCAGTATAAGCAACTGCAATAAGGAATTGTGTGTAGGCCAAATAATACCACATAAAATGTCTAAGGCTATGTTTTGAAACTCAAATGTACGCAAAAGTGGTGGCCTGTTAAAGGAGGGAATTGTGCATGCAGTTGGATTTTGGTATCTTTGCAGCATCTCCAAGCTGTGCTTCGCCCTTCTCTTTGTGCAGCCACAGCAATCACTTAGAAACAAAGTTGGACTTTCTATAGATCACAGAATCACAGAATGTCAGGGGTTGGAAGGGACCTCCAGAGATCAAGTCCAACCCCCCTGCCAGAGCAGGGCCATCCAGTCTAGGGCAGGTCACACAGGAACACATCCAGGTGGGTCAGAAAAGTCTCCAAGGAAGGAGACTCCACAACCTCCCTGGGGAGCCTGTCCCAGTGCTCTGGAACCCTGACAGTACAGAAGTTCTTCCTCATGTTGAGGTGGAACTTCCTGTGCTCCAGCTTGTGACCATTGCCCCATGTCCTATTGCAGGGCATAAGTGAGAAGAGGTTGCCCCTTCCTTCCTGACACCCAGCCCTCATATTTATACACATTAATTAGATCCCCCCTAAGTCTTCTCTTCTCCAGACTGAAAAGCCCCAGGTCTCTCAGCCTCTCCTCACAGGGCAGGGGTTCCAGTCCCCCAGTCATCTTCATAGCCCTTCGCTGGACTCTCTCCAGTAGATCTCTGTCCCTCTGGAAATGGGGAGCCCAGAACTGGACACAATACTCCAGGTGATGTCTCACCAGGGTAGAGCAGAGGGGGAGCAGGACCTCCCTTGTTCTGCTGGACACACTTTTCTTAATGCAGCCCAGGATACCATTGGCCTCCTGGCCACGAGGGCACCGTCTTGTTATTTCTGAAACGGGAAAAAATTTCATTTAAACCTGCCTGGGGGAAACTGGATTTGTTTTTCAGACTTCTGTTAATTTGTATTATCCAGAGAGCTTTTTGCTACTGCTCTTCACTTGTTGGAAGAAACGTCCTGTCCTTGATTCTAGTTGATATTGACTGAGCTCTTTAAAAGTGAAAGACAAATGGTGTTGGAAGCCCACCCTCCTCCACAAACAGCTCTGTGTGTTTGATCCCTCTGCAGCTTCACTGATGGGCTGCTGCTGCTCTGGGCAGAGATGTTGTCTTATGCTTCAGAACTAGGCTCAAAAGTAATCAAAAACTCTGAGGTCTCAAATGATGAGCTAAGATGTCAATAGTTGGGAACACTGCTTATGTTTGTAATCACAGGCTGCTGAGCCATAAAAGAATGGGAAGCTCCCAATCGTGAGAGCTTTCTACTGGTTATGTAATTTTGGGACTGCGGCTGGTTGTGATGAAGAAATTGCTGCTGCTACCTGTGTGTTACTGACCTGGTGTGGCCTTGCCAACACTGCAGAGGAAGAGGTGAAAGCTGTTCAGCTGCCTTGGGGAAGGAATTTTGCACTGCTGTGCCCTCTGCTCCCTTCTTTTTCTGGTGCTTCCAGGAACACACATCTGTGCTTCTCTGGGATGAGGTCCTGCTCCGAGGCGATGAATGACTAACCTTATTGCAGATCATCTGCAATACATCGATTCTGAATGTGGCTTTTGTTCGGTGCCTTAAGCTGCGTTTTGCATCCAGAATGCCTGGCAGAACACAAAGTCCATCCTTTGTTTTGGATAATGAGTGTTGAATATTTTAATGAGTGTTTCTTAGTCTAGTCAGTGTCAAGTACCAGTTCGGGGAACAAGTGACTGAGCTAACCTCTGAGCTTTGTCCAGTAACAATCCAGTTATTTATAGGATTTCACAAATCCTTAAGGAGTCCTCTATGAGCAAGTAATACAATTGGAAAGAAAACAAAACAACACCAAAACAAACCACCCAAAACAAACAACACACCAAGCCCCCTAAACCCAAAAAACCTAAGCAAGCCCAAGCTTTCCATCCTCGATGGGTGTGCAGAAATTACTTAGGTAAACCAAAAAAGTTCTCTGTATCACTGCAGGTTTTTTTTCCATGTCTTTATATGAGTTTCTCCTTTTACAGCATGCTCCATTAAAGGGGAGAAAAATGCCTTGGGCATTAAGAGCATTTCCTCAGTAGAGCTCCTGCTGCGGGTGTTCTGGCCGCCTCTGGACCGAGCGCATCGCTCGTCGCTCTGCACGTGGAAGAGAAGTCAGGGATCTAGATGCTGCAAACCCAGGCTCAGGGTGATGGGGACAAATGAGTGCTGATGCTGCTCTGCAGATGGATAACTTGAGCTTAAAAAACCACAGGAAACCACTTCTTAACTGTTGGACAAGGATTTTTCCTCCAAGCAGAAGTGATGTATTTTTTTACCCAATCCCATTGATGTGCTAGTGACAAACTTGCCAAAATTTCTTATTTGGTCCGTGTATATTGACTCAGGTGTCCCTTTGCCATTTTTGAGCAGTAGTTGCATGTCCTTTAATTAGAAGAAATATAACTACTTTTCCTCCCCCTGAGAAGCATCTTAAACATATCTATGTATAGAAAATAACTTCTAAATTACTTAAATTTAGTCTCCTGCATTGGCCATATTCTAGTTAGCTGTCATTGGAAAAAAATAATTATTTTTCACGATACCTCAAGCTTTCTGCACATCCTTGGCTGTCCATAACATACCCTTGTGTGTCAGTGGACACTGGCGGAGGAAACTGTGGGGTCTGTTGTGGGATTTGGCATCCCCCCAGCCAGGAGGGTCTGTTTGCTTGCTGCTCAGTGTCCCAAAACTAAGACAAATCAGTCAGATCCCAAATCAGTCTAGGCCTGAATTAGAAGCTGAACAGTTTTCTTATTCTTTTCAGACACTGTAGTTTTCATCTGTAAGGGTTTGCTGGCCCTAGACTATACATGTATATGACAAATACTCTTTGTGAACAAAGAGAGTCAAATCTTAGTCGAAGGACTGCTGCGGTTTTAAAGTGAGTAGGAAGGAAAGGTGGGAGAAGGAGGTAGAACATAGTGCATGCATGTCTGAAGCAGCAAGAATACAACCAGGATACAACAGCCTGGGACCTGGCTCTTTGTGGTGAGAGTGGCAGGTCCCTTCTGCATCGGCTTGGCTCGGGTTCTGGTTTGAAGGCTGGTTCTTCCTCCCCTAATCTGGTCAGAGGTTGTAATGAGAGTGATTCATCCCCCAGAACTAGAAATCCTTGGGGAGAAGAGCTTATGGTCTAGTTTACCTTGAGGGAAAAGAGGTACTGCTGGAGGACATGCCTTGATGCTTTCTCAAGAAGGCAACTTGGTGAAGATGGGGAGGAGAGGCCAAAGGAGCACGCAGCTGGGTTGCCTGCCAGCAGCACCACTGGACCGTTGAGGGGTTTGAGAGTTGCTTTACCAGGGAAGGTTGGAAATGACTCTCACATTTAATTATTAACTGCCATTGAGAGCTGGAAGATCTAATTTAATTTCTAGTTGGATAATAGGATGATTCATGCAACAGAATAAATTGTGTCAGAAAAGGGAATCTTTCTGTGAAAGTGAATGTTCCTGACTCCTGCCCTGAGCTGAAGTCTGCTGCAGTGGAGCTATTGCAATGGTTAAAAGAGGAACAGCTAATAAAGAGGTGAAAAGTACAGGCTGAATTCCCATCAGACATCAGGCACTCAGTGCATGAAGCCAGCTTCCGATCAAATTCTGGGATTAGAGCCTATATTTCATCCTTTTTAGCTTTTCAGTTTATCAGGCTTGCTAAGAACCACATTTCAAACAAGGTCTTTTTGTGGTAATTTAATACACTGAGCACTGAAATTGTAGAATAAGGTTTAGTGCCAGCAACATTCATTAATCTTTCTGAAATTGCTTTCAGGTACGTATTTTGGATTTGTTAGCACTGCATATTGCTTTCTAACGTTTTTGGTTATTTTTCCTCCACAGCTCCAAGCATGCCAAATAGGAATACATCACATTACACATAACAATTTACCATGTTAGTTAAGCAGTAATCATAATGTGGTACTGTCCTCTTAGTTTGCTTAAAGTTACCCTTGCTGAATGCTCTGGGATGAATTATGGTACATGTAACAAGCCAGCATTAATGCTTCATGATTGGGAGGCCTAATTGCTGATCATATTTGATATCTGATTTTAATAGAAGAAAAAAATGATGGGGGGGGGAAATTGGAAATTTCTTTACGTTTTGTTCTTCTCCAAGTTTTTGTTCCCTTTTCAAGAGCTTTTTCCTCTCTTCTTGATGCAAAACATGTGTGGAATCAGTCAAGCTCATGTAATGTCTCTGGTGGTTTGCTTGTGTGTCTCTACAAAATCCTCTGAAAACAAGGATTTTAATGTACACATTCCAGTGCACCAAGATAAATTCTATCATGCCCTCTGCTAAAGCTGTGTTAGATCTTAAGAGCAACAGATCCTGAAAGTCACCAGTATCTATACACAGTCTGAAATTGTGCCTGATACACTATTTTCTGGGACTGAAGTGCTGCAGTAAGAAGCTGTCCTTTTGGAAGTATTTAAGTCCCACTGGCATTTTCTTGGCAGTTTGTGTAGTTTTCCTGCTCTCAAAGTTTTTCTAGCAAAGCCTGTGTAAGAATTTTCTTGTCAGTTTTTGTGGATTTGCTGCATGGAAAGTTTTTTCCAGGAAAGCCTGTTTAAGAAATTCCTCATCCTGTTCCTCCAGGTCATTCTCCAGGTGAAACAGCCCGTGGTGCAGCTTTGGCGTGTGGGTGGGTGCTGTGAACAGTTCACTGACGTTATCTGGGTTAGGAATGAGCCTCCAATCACGATTTATTGTTGGCTTACGTTTTTATTGAATGCACGTTCTGTCATTAAACAGCACAGCCACGATAAAGCTGATTCTTTATGGTCTAAAATCATTAAATATCTGACAAGAGTATAGATTGTGGTTACATAAACATGCTTGCGTGATCGGTTGGCAACTAATTGGGCTACTGGAATGAATACAACTAAACCGCCCCCAGCTGATATGGGATCTCCTTTTGCATGTTTTTGCATGTGTAATCAGCCTGTCCAAAATGGTGAAGAGTTCAGTAGGTACTTGAGTTCTATGTGTCTTTAAAAAGAAAAAAAAAAGGCATCAAATTTAGGCCAGCATGTATCTTCATGGAGCCTGGCACACAGCATTGCCTACAAATAAAACCTGAGCTTCATGTTTTCCTGCCTGCCCCATTCTTAACCACAGCTGTTTTAAACCTGTTCTCCTACCCGCCTCATTTCAAACCACAATTGTTCTGAAGCTCTTTTTCTGGATTGTGTTTTTATCTGTTTCCAAGTCATCTTTCCCTTGTCATTCATAGCATTGTTATTTAAATCTGCAGGCACTGCTTTCCCCTTTGTGCCCAGCCTAGTTTGCTGTTTGTCAGTGAACTTTGTGATGGAGGCCATGCAAACTGGGATGGAGGCCATGCAAACTGGGATGGGCCGGAAGGCTGTGCCACTCTGAGGGGCCTGGCCAGGCTGGAGAAACAGGCAGGAGTCTGCTGACGTTCAGGAATGTGGTGATGTTCAGCAAGGGGAAGTGCCTGTCCCACACGTGAGCAGGAGTAGCCCGTGCTCCAGCAGAGGATGGGGCCCGGCGGGCTGGAAGGCAGCTCTGGGGAGGTGGTCCTTGGTGGAGCCAGCACTGTGAGCTGAGGCAGCCAGTGGCCTCCAGGGCTGTGTGGGCAGAGCCTGGTGTTGTGGTTTAGGCCCAGACAGGAGCTGGGCACCATGTGGCCACTCACCCACTGTCTCCTCTCCCCCAAAATGGGAAGAAGAAGAGGGAGAAAGATCTGAAACTGCATGGGTTGAGATGAGGATAATTGAACAGTACACCAAAAGAAGAAGTAACAACAACAGTAACAGCAATGAAGCAAACCCCAGGAGGAGTGACACAGAAGGAACCTGAACCTGCAAGGACTGCCCCCACAAAAGCCCCGATTTGTCCCTGCCCCCATCAGCAGGCATGAGGAGTGGCTGGTTCCATTGTCTGTCCAGGCTGTGGCCCCTGCCCAGCTCCTGGTGAAAATTAACCCTATGCTAGCCGAACCAGGACATTCCACCCTGTATTTGGTACAATCTACATCATGCCCAGTAAAGTTATTTAACAATTAACAGCATACGATTTAATTCATTGTCTGTTCTCCCCCAAAATTAAGTCCCCTTGTGGTAAACATTGGAATTCTCTGTCCTCGTGCATTACCCACCATGTGCTGCCAGGTCCTTGAGCAAAAGTAATCCTGTGGATAGGTTTGCCTTTGCCAGAAGCAGGGTCAACCCAGACCAGTTTCTTCAATACATTCCTCAGGTGCACCGTGGGACTTTATCCACTCCTACAGCACATGGGAGTTTTGACTGTGCAGGGCCCGATTAATGGGTGGATCCTCTTGAGTTAATGAACCAGCTGGCTTTTGCTAAATGTGCCCCCCAGCGTCTGAAGGTTCCTCCCCCCATTGCTCTCAGGGTGGTTTGTAGCAGTCCGTCGGACCGTTCAGTTTTCCTGGGGAGTGGTGGGGGCTGTGACACACCCCCTCCATGTCATGCGCCTTGGCCCAGGTACCTATGAGGCTGTTTTGGAAATGAGCCCCACCATCTGACTCGATTCTTTCTGGGGTGCCATGTTGCCACAAGGCATGCTTTTCGAGGCCCAGGATGGCATTTGGGCGGTGGCATGGGGCACTGGGTACGTTTCCAGCCATCCAGCAGTTGCTTCCACCGTTGTGAGGACATGGCGCCTGGCGTGGTGGGTCTGTGGCAGCGTGGTGTAGTCAACCTGCCAGGCCTCTCCATATCTATATCTGAGCCACTGTCCCACATACCACTGTGGCCTTAACCTCTTGGCTTGATTGATGGCATGACATCTCACATTTCATGGATGACCTCTGCAGTAGTGTCCACGGTCAGGTCCACCCCTCAGCCTCAAACCCATCTGTATGTTGCATCTCTTCCTTAATGGCCTGAAGCATCATGGGCCTACCAGGTTATAAATAATTCACCCTTACGTTGCCAGTCCAAATCCACCTGAGCTACTCCGGTCTTGGCAGCCTCACCCATGCACTGGTGGTTTTGGTGGTCTTCAGTGGCCTGACTTTTGGGTACATGGGCATCCCCATGATACTTTCACAGCCAGGTTCTCTGCCCAAGCAGCAGTATTCTGACACAATCCAGCAGCCCAGATGGGTTTACCTCTGCACTGCCAGTTGCTCTGCTTCCACAGCTGTGCCCACCCCCCAGGGTGTTTGTACCATGTCCTTCAGTAGGTTCACCAACTCCCCGTGGGACTCCACAGAGCAGCTTCCACCACCGGTGTGTCCCCACGTGGGGACAGGACCCCCCAGTGCACAGGGCGTGTCGCTGCTCGTCCTCTGGCCGTTTGTTCTGTGGTGGGGCCTCCTCGGCACGTGTCACCTCCAGCTGCGGTGACATCCCAGAATCATTGCCCTCTGGCCAGTTTGTGGTCACCCCCAGGATTCCTGGGTGGCTGGGGTTCCCTCTTCGAGCCCGTTGTGTTATCCATTTACTCCACGTGGCGTCAGTCACGTGGCGCGTGGAGGAGACCCTCCCTTTGAACACCCAGCCCCGGCAGTGGGGGTGCCAGGAGGAGCGCTGCTTCAGTGCCCGCCACCTCGGAGGCAGGTCCAGCTCCTTCAGATGCTGCCAGGATCTCTCTTTTTTTCAGCCCTGACCCATTTCCCAGAGATGACAAACGCCATCACAGGGAACACGTGGGGGCCGTAAGGATTGACACAACACCACCATGCAAACAAATGGGCCAGAACTGTGACCATGCACTCTTTAACCAATGTGTAAAAGCGTGGATAACAAAATTGTTTTAACATGCTTCGGTCAGATTTATCGTTATCTCAACCCTTCGTGCCCCACGTTGGGCACCAAAGGACTGTTGTGGTTTAAAAGTGACAGCAGTGACAGCAGTGACAGTTCACAGAAGGAAGCTGGTGAGCGGCGCTGCTCCGAGCCAGTGACCAGCTGCCCTTGCGCAGGTCAGCCCGGTATGGAACATCCCATGGGCTGCTCCGGGTGTCTGCCCTGGCTGTGGCCACCTCCCAGCTTCAGGTGAATGTTAACCCTGCCCTGGGTGAGCCAGAACAGACGGCAGCAGAGACGGAGGAATTTCCTGTCCTGGCTTTGGGCAGTGGGGTTGCACTAGACTGTCTCCAGACATCCATCCAGCCTCATCCCTCCTGTGATTCTTTCTGAGGTCATATGTACTGCTTCCTCATGGAGGCCTTCTGATAAATTGGTGGGGTTTTCCGAGATCTGGCAGTCTAAACTCCCTGATTGTGTGGCATTTTGCATAAGAAAAATTGAGAGGACTGTATGAGGTGTATGTCTTAATTTTTCACTTTAAAAAAGTTTGAATGTTAAGGGTGTGGTGAATTTCATCATGTCAAAACCACTGCTTCAAGATGTTTAGTGTTGAAAAAAAAATTAACTGTGTTAGAGGATGGATTAGTGAAAAGTAAAAACATAATTGCTGTGCTAGAAAAGATGCTTTGAGAACAAGTCTATTACTTCCTTCTGTGGCTTCTTACTGCAGGCTCTGAACTGGGAATTTAGAGCAATCCTCATTATTGGGCAAAACTGCTAGACATTCACTGGGGAACTGGATTTTTTGTGTTTCTTTTGACTAATAAGTTTTGAAGTCCTGCTCTCTTCTGTGTGCTGGAAAGTAATAGATTTGCCCGGACATTGACCCCAGGATAATGAATATCTGAAATTAAACCAACTGGCCTTGTTCCACTCTCTGGCTGGCAAAGCTTTTAGGGGTGTCACGGCCAGTACAGTGTAATTGTCCTACATGTAGAAGCAGCATTCTTTAATGTTATGGTAGTTCATACTTGAAAGGCAATTTTTGCATGCCAGAAAGTTAGATATTTGTTTAAATAAAAGCTTGAGGTTTTAATGAATCGGCTGAATTTCTGTATCCCCTGTGGGAAGGAAAAAAAGTTACTGTTTCATTTTCCTTTATGAATTTTCTGTTTAAACTTGCAGTAAATTTTCAATTTGGTTGCAGATGCTCGTGGTGCTGATCTCTGGTGCAAGGTCAAGGAGAGGCGAGGGCATTTGGGTTTAGTTTTTTTTTTCCCCTTTTAAAACTAAGTCCATGAAGGAAAGTCACTTTCAGGTCACAGACTTCTGCAAACGCACCAGTAACTCTTAATCAAAGCTTGGTTTTTATTTTTAGTAGCAACATGCAAGAAATGCTTTTCCTGTTTCTTTTCTGTCACCAAAGGTTAAAATACTTCTCCTGGCTTGTCCCCAGAAAAGCAGATTGAGGTTTCCTTCAGAAAGAAAATTTCCTGTAGCATAAATTTATGACACAGGTAGATGATTCAGCAAACATGTCCTCCTTTCTCATACTCTACTGGGTTTTTCTTTCCTTTGAGATACTTGCCACAAAATGGTGCTAAATTAGGCAGCTATGAGTGATCATTGTGCTTTTTATGGCAAACCTGCTGCTATTGCAGGCTTCTCAGGGAAAGTCCTTCCTGTAAGACTATGTACAGGTAGTGGGAGTAGGATCTGTCTGTGGAAGAGCTGTGAAGATGGAAATCCAGGTAACCACTAAGTCTGAGCCCAGAACAGGAGCAAGTGAAGGGAAGCCAGGGTAGTTGCAGCCCCTTTGGTGGAGGTCATGTCTCCTCCCCAGCCACTGCTCTGAGTGCTCATGAGCTTGAAACTATCCAAGGAAGTGAGTCTGATGGAGCTAACCTGACTTATTTTGGTTGTCATGGTCTCTGGTGTCAGCTGGAGGAGGAAGATGGTTACCTCTGGAAGTGTTAAAAACCAGGAGGAAACTGTTGGATAAGAGGTTTTTTTCCTTCACTGGCACAGCTGGATCTAGAAGGCATCTGTGCACAGCCTGCATGAGACTACTGGAGATTTTAATGAATTGGGCTGTGCAGAAAACAGCGTGTCAGGTAGATGAATTCCTTTAGTGAGTGATATAAATAGCTCTACATGTTAAATAAAGAGAATAAAGTCTTGTACAGTACAGCAAGTCCATTAATTTAAAGTTCTTTTTCATTCTCTTAGGGATTTCTAAAGACCACAGGTGACCTTGTTCAACATACCTGCTAAATTTGCTCAAGTATATCTAGCTGCATGGAGTTCAGCTGATTTTTATAAGAACAGATCCCAATTCACCAGGAACACTTTTTTTTTTTTTTTTTTTTTTTTAAATATGCAGTAAAAATATCTTGTAAGTGAATTTTCATGAGGTCAGTACTGTGATTTGAGGCTGTTTCTTAATAGTGTGCTCACCATGTTGGCCTAGGAGTTTTGGGTCCTGGTTCCTAACCCTGTCACTGACACGTGCGTACTCTCTGTCTCCATGTGCTACCCCTGACATGCTTGGTTTTAACTTGCCCATTTTGGTTTGCGTGCTGTTTGTCCACGTGCAAGAGCAGCATCATGGTACTGTCCCTCCAAGACAAACTTGTGCCTTTCTCAGATTTTGACTGGTGCTTTTTCCCCCCGGCTGTGTCAGTCTAGCCAAGGAAAACCTGGATATGGTGCCTCTTGGTAGAGGTCTGATGTCCTAGAAGTAGGACTGGAATCATTAGTGTAAAACATCTAGTGTTTTCCTGTTGTATGAGATTTAAGATTCCCACAGTTCCCCCGACTGAAGTTCTTTTAATGTTTACTGTGTTTGCTTCATCTGTTGAGGTGAAGGTTCTGGTGTGCATTAGTAAGATATTCAGTAAAATAATTCAATAAACCTTGTACCATTGTGGAGTAATCAGAGCCTTTTAAATGTAGCCTGACATGGCTTCTGGCTGCACGTGAGAAACGTGGCTTCATACGGCCATCCTGAGAACTTAAACCCCTTGTCTCTTCTGCCAGGCTGTCAAACTCCCCTGCAGAAGGAGCTGCTGCTGCTGCCTCTAGCTCCAGTGCAGGGAGATGAAGAACACACTCTGGTTTTGCTCAGCAGTGGAGTTCTGGTTTCCCTAGAACTTGGGTTTGTCTCCAGTGTTGCCACCACGCAGTGCAGGAGGTCCGTGCCTCAGCCTAGAGACATGCTCTGGAGAGCCACGAGTGCCAGCGCCCCCTGAACCGACTGGCTCCGTGGAGCATCTCTCCCATTCAGATGACATGGCATTTTTTCCTCCCAAAGCTTCTGGAGGAAAGGTTTCCACAGCAGAGATCAGGTTTAGACAAAATAATCTCTCTAAAAAAAAAGTGTTGCCTCATGCAGCGAGGGCTGAGAATACTGTGGGGCAGAAAAGGCACAGTTCAGTTTAGTCTTGGACTTCATAAGGGGGAATGTGGTCAGCACTTCCAGGGAGGAAAATCTGAGCTGTATTCCCGGGATGCTTGTGGTGAAGCTAACCAAAAAAGAGATTTTAGTTTCCGTGCTAGGGCCAGATAAGTAGGTGGTTGTAACCTAGTGACCTGTGCTCTGTTTCCCTATGCTGAACCTGGCAGAGGAGAGCGGAGATGCGGTTCGTGCCCCTAGCGCGTGTTCTTGTTTGCATTGCGAGGCTGAGATTTGATCAGACTGTTTGCAAAACTGCCACTGACCAATTTCAAGATTAAGATACTGCAGGAATTATACTGAGACTTATCATGTACTGTTGCTATGGCCTTCAGAAAATCACTGTGATGTCCCCAGAGTTCGAGCTGTCCCTATGAAGAGAGGAAGGGATGCCTCTTTTCCCCTCATGTCTCCAGAAAGCAAACCAGCTTCTTGCTGCCCAGCTGCCCGTGCTTTTGGGAGGCGGTGAGGGTGGTGGTCCCAGGGGTTTGGCTGTTGGCCTTTCTGCCAATCTGTGCTTGCTTCCGTGCTGGTCTGTTGTTTCTCCTTTCAATGTAGGCAGAGATGTTGATTTGAAAGCGGAGCGTTTCTGGGGCCGTGGTGTTTGGCAGCTGGAGTTTGCTGGGCAGGAGCCTGCAGGTGCCCTCTGGCAGGGCCGGGGCTGTTCCTGGGCAGAGATGGGAGGGGTTGGGCCATGGCAGCAGAGGGGTGAGCCTTGGATCTCGCCTCACCCGAGCCCTGCTGAGGCAGGAACAGCTCAAGCGAGGCGGGCGGCGCCCGGGCGGGGGGGGAGGGGGAGCACCGGCCTTGGCAGCGCAGGAGTGAGAGCAGAGGATGATCTGGCTGGGGAACGTTCTGTGCAAGGTGGTGATGTGGAATCGCTTCCTAGAGTACGGCTCTTTTCACTCCGCGGAGCGGGGGGTGGATTAATCCACCAACAAATCAAAGTCAGAATCGACCTGACTCTCCGGCGATCTAACTTGTCTTCCAGGCTTTCAATTGCTAAAAGATTTAGGAGTAGCCCAGCGTTGTTAGGCTTGTTAGAGAAAACACTTTTGCTCTTTTTTTTATAGTAGACAAATACTCTTGTCTTGTTTCAAAATTGCAAATCCCCATTGATTTTTCACAATTATGTGGAGAATTGCAGAGCTGTTTGTTTGGGTGACTGTGTTTTTGTGATCTCCAGCACAGTGGGTGGGTTTTCATTTGGGACAACAAAAGTGCCAACAGTGAAAACGTTGGTCTAAAGATTAATTGTCGTTTCCATTCCGATGTGTTTTGGAACCAAAACATTGGGTTAAAGATCTGTTGTCTTTTCTATTTTGTTATGTTTTGCAAACTTTCAGGTATAATAAAAATGGAGATGAAACCAGACTCGCAGAGTTCCTGCGTGCAGGTAACTTTCCAGTGCGATCTGGTTTCTCTCCTTCCGGGCAATGGAAATTTACCTCGCCGGCGCCTATCTTGGTTTGAAATCAAAAATGTCTCTACACAGAGAGAAGAAAAAAAAGCCAACCAAACCCAAACCAGCACTCCCCCGCCAGGGTTCAGCTTTCTTCAGGTGAAATCCTAGATTGCCGTCCTTTCACCTCGTTGCCGTGGTGATGGCCATTTATTGCCTCCGTCAGCGGCAGTTCCGCGTTGGCTGTTCCCG
>NW_008596681.1:52493-52699 GCF_000691845.1 Merops nubicus | reverse complement strand
CACCCTGGCCTTCGTCTTTGATGTGACCGGCTCCATGTACGACGACCTGGTGCAAGTTATCGAGGGGGCATCCAAGATCCTGGAAACGTCGCTGAAAAGACCCAAGAGGCCGCTGTACAACTTCGCGCTGGTGCCTTTCCACGACCCAGGTAAGGGGATTCTCCCGGGGGGGCGGGCGGGAGCCGGGGCTCGGGGGCGGGGGCGAA